>NC_079149.1:89384063-89684063 GCF_945859685.1 Eupeodes corollae | reverse complement strand
GTACATAAATATTGCTTGTGTCCTTGCGTTCTAGATATTTATATAAAATAAATCAGCTTTAAACATCAGCAGGCATCTTTTCTGTTGTAAGTCCTTGAAGCTTGAAGACCCAAGTTTGTGTAAGAAATTAAAAGTTGACACAAGACTTCAAATTGTATAAGAAACAGCAATGAGTTTGAGTTGAGATCTCTTGCTGAAACATATACAAAGTCCTGACTCAACCGCTCTCTCTCTCTCTCTTGTGCTTTGTGCCTTGTTTCTTGTACCACCAGTTCTTACAACTTGCCTTAAGTGTTTTTACAATTCAACACGCAAAGACAAAAACAAAATATCATAATATCTTAAAAAATGTCATCACAAGCATACCTATACCTTTAACGTTCTTCGTCGTCGTTGAATTTGTAAATAAACAAACAAACACTTCCTTTTTGGAAGGATAATTTTGGAAAAAAGCAAGTAAGCAAATCCCTTAGTTGTTTGCAAGGCAAGTGGAAAGACGCCGCCCGACGAACGCGGTGGGCCGACTAGCGACGACGCGGGAACGAGTCCCTGGTGTGTATTTTCATTTCAAGTAATCATCATGCTGTGAATGTGTGTTTATGGGAAAAATTGTTGTGACTTTCATCTCACACTTGACTGGCTGCCATTTTCAGTTTTCTGAACAACTGATAGGAAAAACGAAGAAAAGCGTTATGAACGACGCATATAATATTGCAACAAAAGGAAAAATATTTTACATAAATTTGATAAGGGTGGTCCCTAAAAATAGGGAGTTCATATGAGAGTTTGTCAAACGCCTTACTAAAGTCGGTAAAAATATAGTCTTATTGTTTAGTGCTTTTAAATAAATCAATACAGTTTTAAAAAGAGGCTGGGATGCGACCCACACTGATAACTTCCCATCCCGTCTGTCGATTTGTCTTGCTTAAAAGTTTGTCTATATGTACTCGTATCAATTTTTACCAAATTCCCGTACTATTTTTTGTAGAATTTATTTTTTATGAAAAAAACGGACTATGGGATTTTTATATAACAATTATCATGTTATTATTATATATTTAAAATTTTTGAAAAGATATTTGAGTCGAAAATCAATTTTTACCAACTTTTGTTAAATTTTTTTAGGTTTTTATTTTTTGTAAGAAAACTGTCAATTCAATTTCCTCAACAATTTTTAAAATGTTAAAAACAATATTTCTTATCAGATAAAATAAGTTTGAAGCCTAAATTTTAAGTTTTTGAAAAGATATTTGAATCGATATTCAATTTTTACTAACTTTAAGTAATGTTTTTTTTAGTTTTTTATTTTTTGTTTTTAAAACTGTCAATTCGATTTATCTCAAATTTTGTTTAGATTTGAAAACATTATTCTTCGTTACAAAAAATTGATTTGGAGATGAAATCATATTTTGGTCGTAAAATTTTGGAGGTGACAAATTTTTTTTCTAGTTTTTTTTTGATTTATAAAAAAAACCGTTTTTTTCATAAAATATACTTCTTTGATATCACGTTACAATATCTTATATAAAATTTAATTCAAGTCTCTAGCGTTTTTGGTTCGTAAGATATTTAGGGTTAACCAAAATGTTCACCTTTTTTCAAACTGCTATAGTAAATATCACCACCCACGCAATTTTTTCGAGAGTTCTTTCTGCTTTATTATCTGTATAACAAAATTTATTTAAAGTCGATATCTCTTCTGGTTCTTGAGCTATGGACGACGAAAAAAACGTCACGAATGTACGGATGTACGAACGTACGTACACACGCACGCACAGACATCTTTCCAAAAATCTTTTATTTCGACTCTAGGGAAATTTTCAATTTGACAAGTCAGACCCATTACAATTACTTCCTATGTGAAGTTAACTAGATCCATTTAACAAGTGAAGGTAAAACGCCCCTTAAAATAACCGTGCTAATTTGCAGCGATCAAAGACGATAATAGTAATTATTATCGTCTATTTATAACAGCCGTGTTTTTGGAATACATATTTCGTTTGATCAGTATATTATTAAAATGAAGAGACAGTTCAAGAAAGTCTTAGGTGCTCCACAAAATTTTGGTTACTTAAAAAAAAAGGTGATCGATCACAACCAGAAAATTATATGGACGTTGCATTGCAAAATTTTCTAAGAAAACTATTGTCTCAAATTCTATACGTACGACTTTCAAATTTGGTAGAACAAACTTATTTGATAAGTTGTTACCAAGCTGGGTTTTGTGGAAATATTTTCCACTATTGATCAAATCTTTCTTTAAGTTACTTTGCCCAGGTGTTTAAATTACACCTACACCTGTGTAGTTGATTTGAAAGCTAATATTCAAGCTTTCAAAATCAGTTTACGAAAAAATTCTTTAAATGTCTGACTGGTGTTCCTCAAGGTTGTATCTTAAGTCCTTTGCTTTTTCCCCTGTCTTTAAATGATGTAGAAAATGGCACCATATGGGGGAAGGATTGGTGATGAAATTGTCAAAATTCACCTTAACGCAGACTATTTAGTTATCTTGTACGATAACCCACTTACTCTTTAGCTACATATTAAAAAGCTTTAACAATATTGTTATACGTGGGCCGTACAAACTAACTAAATCAAAAATTATGTATTTCAGATTGCGTAACAGGTAAATAGGTTATAGTCGTAACGTTATTCTCGGGGACGATGCTATAGAAGAAGTTGACGAATTCAAATACCATGGTTATTTATTAACTTATAACTTAAACATGCGCATGTTAAAGAAAAATTAAAGCGTCGAAAGTGGCTTTAAACATCATGTGGTCTAATTTTTTCAATAACAATTCCGTTGTTTCAGCTTCAAAATCGTAAGTGTTTAACGATGCAATGAAGCATATGAATACGAAAAATTGGAAGACCTGCAAGATGTTTAGAGGAAGTTTTTTAAAAGAATTTCAAAGACTGAAGTGGCACCCCAAACTATGCCATATACGTGAAAAACCAGTCTACCACAAAAATTCAAAATCTGCAAAAACGTGTCCTAGATCTGTTTTGACAAGGGTTACAGTCCTTTCAAAAATTGGTACCTACGGTCTAGCAATGTTGTACAGCTGTGTTCAAAATAATAGGAGTGCTTTTACAAAATTTGCTCAAGTGTTTTTTTTTACCATGTGGATACTGGTAATCAGCCCATTTCTCTACCGGATAACGGGACATTAAAGATGATAAAACAATGAACTGGTTTGCAATTCATAACCGTTTACATTTGTAACCAGAGATCAAATGATCTTTACTCTCAATCAGGCTATTGAAAATAATAGGAGTGTGAGTTATATTGTACATACAAAAAAATCAAAAACTTAAAAAAAATAAACAGTAAGTAACTAAATTCAAATAGGAATATTAAATAGTTGGAATATCGAATATCTATACAAGTTTGGTTATTCAGTGGGACTAGAAAAGCACTGCAACGACGAAAAACGGGAAATCATAAAAAAGTTGGGAAATACAGGAAAAACGTATAAGGATATGAAGCCGATGTTGGGGTGCTTTGACCAAATGATCGCCAATGCTGTAAAATATGAAACAAAAGTCGAATCCCGGGGACGGAAACGAGAAACTTGTGAAAATGACGATCGTCGTATTGTTCGATACAGCCGAAAGGATCCTTTTGCGTCCTCTAAGATAATCCAGGAAGATCTAGGACTTTCAGTAAGTAGCGTAACAATAAAAAGCCGATTGTTGGAACATAATCTTTCCGCTCGGAGTCCACGAAAAGTGCCGATGCTTACAAAAAAACATGTAGCCGCTCGTTTGAAATTTGCAAGAAGCCATGCTAATTGGCCTGCAGAGAAATGGCGAAACATTTTGTGGACTGACGAGACCAAAATTGTTTCATTCGGTGTAACTGGCTCTAGGCAATACGTCCGACGTCCAAAAAATTCCGAGTTTAAGCCTCGGTACACCATTAAAACGGTAGAACATGGAGGTGCTAAAGTAATGGCATGGGGCAGTTTCTCATATGCTGGTGTTGGCCCCATGCATCAAATCATTGGCACAATGGACCAGCACGTTTATGTGGATATAATGTCCAGTGTGATGCTGCCTTATGCGAGTTGGAATATGCCGGTTAAATGGGTATTTCAACAAGACAACGACCCGAAACACACCAGTAAGTCTGCCAAGGAATGGTTTCGGGTCAATGGGGTTGAGGTCATGGACTGGCCAGCTCAGTCGCCTGACCTGAATCCCATAGAATATTTATGGGCAGATGTGAAAAAGGGTGTTTCTCAACGAAGACATTTGAATTCGAGGCAGTTGTGGGACGCCCTTGTAAACTCTATGCCACGCAGATGTGCAGGAATTATAAAAAACAAAGGATTTTCAACAAAATACTGACAAAAAATCTTAATATTTAATATTTTTTTTAGTTTTTTATACCTACTTTATTTTGTTTACTCCTATTATTTTGAACAATTCGTTTTGGCTTTATTTTGTTAAAATTCATGTTTTTACTACCTTATTTGTTTTAAGCAAAGTAGTCTTTAATCATAATAATAAAAGACTGGATTACCTATTTTGTACAAAAGAAAAAATAAATTTAAAAAAATTATACAACTTTTGAGTCACGATTTAATCTAAAAAGAACAGGCACTCCTATTTTTTTGAACACAACGTATCTTCACTACAAATTGATAACCCGGTAGAATTAAAAACGGAGTTTTACGACTGCATAACTTGCATAGATGACGCAATTTTAATCACGATGCTCCAAATCATCGTCTTAAATGATCTATCGAAAATCATCTTTTAATCTGAAGGAGAAAAACTACTATAGAAATCAGCTCTCAGTTCGGGGAATGAGCTTTATCTTCAAAGTAAGAACAGAAGTATTTAAATTAATTTATAGACCTCATATCGGACATAAATTAAATCTGAGGACGAACATATTTTTTGCACTTAAGATGATTATGTCCGATTTTACAGGGGATTTGATCCGATCACTGCTTATTGAAGGCACTTTGAAAGATGTCTAAAAAAAGTAAAGTCATAACCAGTAATTCGTGTGACTTGAAACATCATTGAGCTTGAGAAAATATGGTTAAGGACGAGATTTAAAAACCAGATAATCTTAAATTTGTATATCAGAATGCAGGAGCTACTCTTAGAAAACTTTAATCAATACATGATTGCAAATAGTATTGGAAAGATTTTTTTATTGTTTGTTTTGCATAATTTTTAAATAAATCTGTCCGTATAACGTCAATCGTGTCATGATTGTAAGCTTCCAATGTTTAAGAAAAGTTGGTTCGTCAGCATGAAACAATGACCTTAAGACAGCTTTATTCAAAGTTAATGCTGGTGACTTACCATCATGTTTCGAAATAATATATATTTTTCAAAATCTGGACTCATTTACGCTGGTTCTTCGAATTGTTGATTTTAATCAAGTCTGATTCTTCGTTTTTTTTTTGCTGTAGGAGTTTTATTATATTGTTCTTGGGAAATTTTGAATTTGGTGCTTCATGAAATAGTATATTTTGAAATTTGTCGTTTTTTGTTTGACGACTTAACTTTTCACAACCACCCAAACATAATATACGTACAATGAGTATGCATATCCTCGTACACTTCATAATACGTGTGTTTTTAATAGAATATTTTCACCTGAACGTGTACCTTTTCCCAGTTACGTACCTTAGTGAAGCTGAATAAAATTTAAAGATGTTTTAATCGATTTTTCTTATAAAAATTCACTTAATTCTTCGTCTGTTTGAAGTTTTAAGAGTTTTCATTTGCATGTAGTTGGAGGTTAAGGTTGCCATAATGATATACCATAAGTAAAGTACTTTGATTACTTTGAAGTAAATTCTAAAAACTCCCTAAACGATGATCCAAAATATTAAAAAACAAAAATAAACTGTCATCACGAAATAAGATGAAAGAAGATTATATTCCTTTGGTAGGGTTCTCGATTTGCGTCCTTTTTTTTTAAATATCAAATTGATCTTATTAAATTACTCTTTTGATTTTATTTTTAATTTATAAAATAATTGCATATCCAATTTCAGGAAGTGCCCGCAGGTCCTTCCGGCTCTGAGCTTCTTGGAGTTTCAAATTCGGTTGAATAAAGTTCAAAGTTTATTTGGGGAGTTTTTATAAATAATTAATAAGAACTTAATATATTTGCCAGATTAAATATTTAAATAACAAAAAATAATATTACCTTCAAGGTTAATGAAGACATTCGATAACATGATTAAAAGAATCCAAGGGAGCTTAATTTATACTGTGGTGAATTGGTTTACGGTTTTAAATATCTCAAGAAAATCGGTAAGACTTCAATTGCATTGGTGGACAAGGTTTTCTTACTGCACATATTTATGCGGGTTTTGATGACCTTAATTCTAATCCCACTTCAAAACTAGTGTATCACGCCAGGTTTTTAAGATATTACTTTTTTATTATTTTAAAAGTATCAAATTCAAATGCAAAACATTATAAAAGAATTTTTAAAAACTACGTAAGTTTATAAAATTATTTATTGTGTTATTTATGCTCACGAAAAAAGCGTAATTTTGTCAACAAGTTTTATTATTGCCGTAATGTGTGCCCTTCATGCATGCATACAGCTTATATTAAACAACCTTATCAGTGTAGCTTTAGACCAGAAAAGTGCACAGTCGATCAAGTATTCATTAAGCCTCCTGGAGAACTCCTACATCTTGGTGGTGTTGAGAAAGTTAGATTTAATTTTATTTTTATTTAAACTTTGTTTTTTAATTCTACTTACAATCTAAAACTTACAGTCGGTTATTGCTAACGACCGAACTAATAAGCGAACACTTAAGGGGATATTACTACTTTTATTATGTAAAGACACAGTGTGAGCAGTGAGCACTAGGAACGGGAGAGAGGGGTTGAAAGGAGGAATTCCTAAATATGGCATTGGCTGGGAAAGACAGAGTGTGGTAAGAAATTCCACATTAGCGTAGTACGGTTAAAGAACAATTCTCTGTACTTGACGTTACGACCGAAGTTGGGCTCGAGGTTATACTGATGAGCATTCCTAGAAGCACGAGTATTAAGGTTGAACTGTTTAAGAGGAGGAATGCAGCTGGCTATTTCTCTAAAGCATAAACCATTGAAATAACGATAAAAGAGGCGAGACAGGAAACTTTACGACGATGTTCGAGCGATGTAAATCAATCTAAATGCTCTACGTTCAATACTATCTAAGAAGACTAAGTAAGTTGCGTGAGTATCAGCCCAGATATAGGAGTTATACTCAAGCTTTGGACGTATATAAGTCTTGTAAATAACAGCCTGATCAGAAGGGGAGAAAAACTTCTTGCATAGCCTTAGAAAACCCAAACATCTTGCTGCATTTTTGGCGACATCGCGTATGTGATCGTTCCACAAAAGGTGGTTGGTGGTACACACATCGAGAATATCGAGATGTTAAGTCTCCTCGCTGCAAGTGTCATCCAGGAATAATGGCAAGGGGGATATATCTCGCTTTAACGATACAAGACAGCATTGGGTTTTCGAAGCATTAAATTTCACGTGGTTTTTTATTCCCCATTGTACATTTGTACAATGCTTTTTAGATCAGAATTTAATGAACTTATCATATTTTGTCGTTGCAGTTCCACATTCGAAGATGAGGGATGTGTTTCTGGAAACGAATATGAAAAGCTAAGAGAACTATCGTCAGCGAAACAATGTTTTGGATAAGAAGTTGCGGACAGGAGATCGTTAATAAAAATGAGAAAGAGTATTCGAGATAAAACGGAACCCTGGGGCACACCAGCATTTAATTTGTGGTTTTCAGACTTGAATCCATCCAATACAACTTGTACTGAACGATTCGAAAGGTTATTACTAATCCAATGAAAGAGGGATTCGTGAAAACCGAAAGCACAAATTTTCGATAAGAGAGCCTGATGCCAAACCCTATCGAATGCTATTGAAATATCAAGTGCGATAATCTTACTTTTTCCAAAATGATGTACAGATCTGTTCGGTGAAATGAACCATGAGATCACCAGTGGACCTATTGCTACGAAAGCTGTATTGTCGGTCATTAAGAAGCTTTCGATGTTCTAGATATTTCTTGAGCTGATAATTAATCAGCGTTTCCATGACCTTGCAGAGAAAGGGCGTAAGTGCAATCGGTCGGTAATTAGACGGTGAAGAAAATAAGCTTTTTTTGGGAATAAGCTGGACAAGTGCGGTTTTCCGCCCGCTCGGAACGAGACCTGAGGAGTGGAATAGATGAACAAGCTTACGCAGTGGTTTTGCCAGTGTTGAAGAACACCTCTTCAGAACAATAGCAGGGATACCATCCGGACCAGCGGATTTATGAATGTTGAGATCTTTAAGAACTCTTGCCACAGTACGAGTGCGAAAAAAGATTATTCCCATAGAATCACTAACTTGCTCAAATACAGGCGGAGTCATAACACTCACTGTCAGCGTTAAATTGGCGGTGAACTGCCTAGCAAAGAGATGAGCTAACAAATGGAGTGTCATTGACAACGAGCGTAGGAACCGAGGAAGAATAAGAATTCCTCATATTTTTTAAAAAATAACCAAAAATGTGTACTGCCTTTGGGACATTGCAGTATTTTTTGCCATAATTTTTGGTCATTCCGGTTTTCCTCAGTTGGATTGGCTTTAAAACAACGGAAATTTACCTTCTTGACCCTAATAACATCTTTACAGTTCGCATTGAACCATGCGTTTTCCTAAGGTCTGAAGCGTTTAACCCTACTCGGGATAAAAGTTCTCATTCCCAGGAGAATCAAACTTGTGATCATATCAGCGCTGGCGTCAACGTCACTATCGAGGAAGCATAGTGACCAGTTGAGACCGTCCCAGTTGGCTTTCTCGTATTGCCAAACGGTTCTCTTAGCAGGTCTTTCTTTAACTGGAGAGCTTCGACACAAGAAATTGGCTGATATGACACAATGGTCCGATGTGCCAAGAGAAGATAGAACAATAAGAGTGTACTAACCAGGTTCAGTGTTAAGAAGCAAGTCAAGGGTGTTTTCTGCTCGACCTACCACGTTCGATATTCGAGTGGGATCGTTGACCAGCTGAGTTAGGTGGTTCAGTTCGGCGAAGATCACAGCACACACTCCTTCTGGTGTTGTCTGGCCCGAATGTTAAAGCCATGAAGAATTATATACATTGAAATCGCCCGTAACAACGATTTCAGTGCGAGGATAGGACGAAACAATTCTTTGAATTGAGTCAAACAAAGCATCAAAATCACGAGAAGTTGATACTCTGTTCAAATTTGGTCTTCGATAAAAGAAGCAATAGTCATTTATTTGCTTATTTATGAAAAATTTAAACCAAATGAAATTAAAAATAGAATTGGTGTAAAGAGGTATCGAGTTAAGAGCTGATAAGCAACATCATTCTGATGTGAATGGCGAGACCATGGTGGGAAAAGAATAAAGGCACCAAGCAATACCCATTAATAGAAAATTCAGCAGGATGGGACTCCTCAGAAAGAAAGAAAGAAAATTTGTTCCTAGCTCATGAATATTACAATAATCTACCCTGAAATTTACAGCCATTGCAAATAAAAAAATACCGAAAACCAAAACAGACAAAGACCTTCCCCAACAAAAGCTCACTTACAACTCAATATGCTCCTAGAAATCGAGATTTGAATTAGTTCATAGTTTTAAGATCTTTAAAATTATGAACGCAATTTATCGAATGCTGCAATGTTATATAATCAAATTGGGAGTACGTTTTTTAGAGAGTCATTGCCTGACATTTAATTAGGATAAGGTGTAACCCATTCTTTTTGAGCCAAATAAGAAAACATGTTAAAATTCTGCTTGAATTGCCTAAAGATCGTTTAGAGATTTTATGCTTTTGAAAATTGTCATTTCATCTTTATTAAAATTTAACTCTATCGTACATAAAGGTGTACATTATTGATAGCTAACATTAAGAGTAGAGGTCCTAAATGACTACCCTGTTGAACACCTGATTTGGCAATAAAAAGTTTTTGAAAAGAAGTTATGAATTTAGCTTGATGAGACTTATTTTGGAGATAAGAAGACTATGTGATAACCTGAAGAAGAAATCCAATTTCCTTTAGCTTTAATGTGATGATGTCATGCGAAGTTAAGCAAAAGCTTTAAAATAATCAGCGTAAATACATTCGAGCTCTTGACTCATTCCTAGGTTATTTGAGCAGGATTTAAGTAATTGTCGAACGTTTTTGCATAAAACCATGTTGTTGATTACATTTATAATATTCTTGCAGTAAACACTTAAACTATCACTAACAACTTGTTCAAAAAGCTTGAGAATTTCATCTGATCCAGAAGAATAATCATCTTTAACAAAGTACAAGTAATTTTAGATTTTTTCTAACGTAGTTTCAACATTTGTAGTACACGTGGCGTGATGGTTAGTGCGTTGGACTGTCATGCAAGGGGTCTGGGGTTTCATCACTGCCAATGCCAGATAAAGTTTTTTTTTACGTCTATTTACTCTTGCGATTAATTGACAAATTAATCTTTTTTTTGACTAAATTGATTCCACCTTCTTTGTTTTATTTGATTACATTTTTGTCATTCGATTTATAAGGCCTTGCGTAGGTCAGTAAGTAAAATTGTTTGTTTTTTATTTTTAATAAATAATAATAAACAACTCATCCCTATCAAAGCTGTCTCGAAACCAAAACTAATTTTTATATCTCGTCTGGACCCAGTTACAACGTCAGAAGATATAACTTCCCACTTAGTATCTACCAAGAGAATACCTTTCAGCTCATCCACCAGGTGTACTAAGATCAGTAAACCAAAAAGCTTTGTTTTCCCTTTTAAATTAATAACGAATCCCACTTACTTTGATTCTATTTGCAACCTTAATATATGGCCCACAGAGACTTTAGTCAAAGAATTTACTCAAAGTCAAAAACAGGGTGTTTCTTGACTGTCAATCATTTCCACACGACGTATTCGTTTTGACAGAAACGTCGCTTAATTCAAGCTTTTCCGACACAGAACTTTTCAGTCAAGAGTTCGAATTGTACAGAAACGATTGTCATGTTGGTAAAGCAAAGGATTAAGGTGGAGGTGTTCTCATAGCGGTCCCTCTTACTGACTTACAGCAAAAAAGCTGTATTAAAAACTCAAAAACTCGAATTCTCGATTAAGTCTTTTCTTCTGACGCTATTAGTACTCTTGTTCTAGAATCTAGATCAGGAATTACTAATATTGACAAATATCACCCCCCTTTGGACATTTTTTTTAACTTAAGTATTCACCCTACTAATCACAGTAATTCTTTTGATTGCTTATATAATTTTGATTTCAGAAGAGCCAATTTCCAGCAGTTGTCTGAAGATTTAACCATTTCGGGAATTGCTGATACACTAGCATTTTCTAACATTGACGAAGCAGTTTCAACTTTTTATAGGATCCTTAATTATTGTTTTGAAAATATATACCCATAAAGAAATCAAGAAATACAAACTTTAGCCATCCTTGGTACACGAAAGAATTGGGTTTACTGCGTAACAAAAGAAATAAGGTATGGAAAACGTGTGTCAAAACTTTGTCTCCAATCAACTTCTCTTTTTATGTTGAACACTTTAACCAATTTAAGTCTCTTTCAAATTTTGCATATGCTTGTTATGTTACTGATATGGGCACCTCTTTGAAAGAGAATCCTAAAAAAATTTGGAATTGTGTCAAAGAAAAAATTAGATGGCTTTCCAGTTAAATTCACTTGCAAGAACCTTTCGTTAGATAAAACTATTGATATGTGTAACGCTTTCGCAAACAAATTTCCGTGAGTCCTTTCTTAATAGCCCTGAAGAAGTTGATGAAGTATATTTTCATAATCTTCACTCCTTTTTGCAAACTAGCTGTAGTCACATACCTGTGCTACACAGTACGGTCCTTGATCTTTTATCTGCGTTAAATGATGCCTGCTCAGCCGGTCACACTGACTTTTCTAAAGCTTTTAACCAACTTAGCCACGGAATTATTTTATTTAAACCTAAGGCTCTTGGTTTTCCACCATTAGCTTGGATTAAGTCATACCTTGAAAACAGATCCTACGAGGTAAAACTTAGAAATTGTCATTCTGAACCTTTTGTTGTTCAATCTGGTGTTCCCCAGGGAAGCCATCTTGGCCCTTTTCTGTTCATCCTGTCTATTAACGATGCATCGTCATGTCTACGCTCAAGTGAACTTCTCAATTTTGCTGATGATATGAAGATTTTCAAAATAATAAAGTCTGCCCATGATCGTATTCTTTTACAACCCGAAATTGATAGTTTCACATTTTGGTGTGGGAAAAATAGCCTTTCACTCAACCCTTTAAAATGCCAGACGATAACTTTTACTAAAAAACTAATCAGTAACTTATTTGAATACTGTTTATAACCGCAAAAACTCTCTCGTGTCTCCACATTTAAAGATTTAGATGTACATTTCTGTTAAAACTTAGAGTTTTCACATCACATTAATTTTATTGTTAATAAGGCAAGTTCTATGCTTGGTTTTATAAAACGCTGGGCAAAGGAGTTCAATGATCCCTATGTTACCCTTTCTTTGTATAATTGCCATGTTCGTCCTCATCTTGAGTATGCTTCGCAGGTATGGACTCCCTATTACGAAATTCATAGAAAACGTATTGAATCAATTCAACATAATTTCATTCGCTTTGCCCTAAAAGGTCTTCCTTGGGAAGATCCCTATGATCTGCCTCCCTATGAACATCGTATTCTACTTCTTCAAATGCAATCTCTCCATCAAAGGCGTGTTAATAATGACTTAGTATTTTTTCATCAACTAATTAACGGTGAAATTGATGCACCTTATTTGCTTTCTTGTGTATATTTTAACTACCGAGGAGGAACTCATCACCTGCGTACATTTGATTTTACACATATTGGCTTCCATTGAACTAACTATGGGAAGAATGAAGCCTTAAGTCGAATGAGCATTTTATATAATTTTAACCGTTCATCGATAGATTTATATTTAAATGAGGTGGGATTAAAATCATTGTTTAGAACCAGTGCTCCACTATTGTAAACGTTCTCATTTTATATTTTGTTCTGTAATAGTTAAATGTTAATTTTGTTTTGTATGTTGTGCGTGTGTTAGGCTATATTTGTATTATTTTTTACTAACAACTAACACATGCACTTATGATGAGCCTCTGATCGTAGTTTGACGCTTGCTATAAGCTTACTACTTTCTGAAATTCTGAAGTGTAAAAAAAAAAATCTCCAAGAGTAATTCTTGTCATGAAAGGTGCTTTTTTAAGCTATTCGGGTTCGGCTTAAAACTGTAGGTCCCCTCCATTCCAGACAACAGCACCCGTACACAGGAATGGGTGAGAGTTAGAGATGGCAGAGTAGATTACGTCAGGTAATCTACTCGGTAAACTACGTGTAGTTAATTAGATAAACTACGGGTTTGATTTGTTTCATTAACTACCCTACATTTGTTACGTGTGCTACCTTCACAAAAAACGTTAAATTTCAAAAAGAATTTAAAAAACGAGTGAATAAGTAACGTCTAATGAGTGAAAAACACTGAACTATACATAAGAACCAAATATCTTGCGTAAATGAACTAAATCCAGTAATTCGAAGTTTTATGAAAGAAAAAAGCAAATTAAACGAGAGTTAGTTTTTCACACTTACACAGTGATCTTTTAGATGCAATTTGTCAATTTGGTGGTTGAATGGACATTTCAAACTACGTTTTGACGTCTACCGCTACGTTTGCTACATTTAACTACGTTAACTACATTTAATTACATTAACTACCTCATTTATGTAGCAGACGTAGCAAATGTACTAAATCACAAAAAATCGCATTTCTGCCATCTCTGGTGAGAGTTGTAAGTCACTAAGCCATAGTTCTCAACGGACTGTTGCGCCACCCAATTTATTTTTTATTTAATTTTAACATTATTAAAAGTAGTCTGGGACAGCCTTGAAGCTATAGAAAAATAAGAATTATTATCGAAAAGTTTGTTGGGTAAAGCCCTTGTTCACACAAGACTTTGTGACACCTTATTTAAATAAGTAAGTAAATAAGAAATAATTTGTTACACTTGCAAAGTTATATTATTTTAAAGGCCACCTAGTTATCATTGCGGTTCGCATACCCCGCACTTCTGTTATGTATATTGTACAGGTCATAAAATAAAATACCAGTTTCTGACATTAAATTAAAGTGTTTAGATTCAAAAAAAACTGTCATTATTCAATTTTTAAGTGGACTTCAAAAAATGCTCAAAAATCTTATTCTCGATTCCAGAACTTAAATATATAATGTACCTCTGTTTCAGTTGTTTATTTTTAAAGCTTGTAGCTTTTTTTATTTCTTTGCTTTGTGATAGAAAAGATTTTAAGCTTAAATAATCATAAATCAAAAATAAATTTGAGAGTTGTGTGTACAAGTATTTTATAGGTATTTTATTAAAGCTGGTAGAAACATCATGTATGAAACATAAAAATAAGCTTCCTTCTAAACTTATCCTTTTACACTAGAAGAAACTTATGAGAATTGGAATAAGTACAACATATTTTACGACATAATAGAGACATCATATGGAATAAAGAAAAGCCTCGTGAAATTTTTTACGACCTAACTCGTTTAACACAGAAGTGTTTTCAAAACAAAATATATTTTTAAACAAACAAATAAAAATAAAACTCATGTACAGAAAATAGAGTCATGGTTCTTGAATTTCCTGACTCAAAAATCAGTCATGAAATACTGTTAAAAGAACAATAATTATAGCAATAAAAAGTAGTAATAAAAGGTATATCAATGTTCACTACTAAAAGGATATGTAATTAAAAAAGAAAAACCTAAAAATTTAAACAATCATACAAATTTTGACATTGAACATAATTGATCAGATGTCCTTGCTGGTTTCAGCTGAATGCCTTTTCATTTTCATTAACTAATGGTTGATTAAAGTCAACACAATAAACAAAGATTGTAAGGAATAGCCGCCCATCCCTACAGCCGCAATTATTATATAGGACGACAGCGAATGACAGATTGGTTAAATGTTCATTCATTAAAGAAACTTTTCTCCATTATCAACTTAAAGCTATGTATATTTACGTTCTGGATGCTACGACGACGTCGGTCGAACGAGGTAATGGAAAGAATAAGAATTATGAGATTCGTTGGCTGTGGACGGCGGGCAGGTTTTTTTTTCGGCGGAAGGTGGATGCTTGAGTAATTGCTTGGCCATTGATTTTTCAATAGAACAGAAACAAAACAAAATTAATTAAAATATATGCAATCTACTTAACCTAGAAAAATGAATGTTGAAAACATAAACCATTGCTGTTTGAATTAATGGACTGTTTGTAGTGGTGGAACCAAATTTATTATGTTTTGAAGCTGACAAGAGCTTGTTAGGGGCATTAGCTGAAAATTAAAAGTTTGGTATTTATAAAAGCAATAGAACTTTTCGATTTTTTTTATAAATGAAATTCAATTTTGCAAAAGATTAATGTGTTACTTTAAAAGATTTACACTAGATTTTATCATGCATGCCTAACAGAAAGTAAGAAAATAATAAAATACTTTTTATTTCTGCACCGGAAATGATAACATAAGAAAGATATCCTTGACCCGTTATGAGTACAATGAATCCAAGCATTACAATTTGATTGACTGGAAACAACTAGCGAAAAATAACAATGTTAACTGCCAATCCGTGTCCGTTTGTCGATTTTTATTAAAGTTCAACAAAATATTAAAAACAACATTTTGTGTGACATACCATTTTAAGTCAATATCTTTCCTTCTTATTTTTGAAGATTATATATACTTAGGTACTAGCTGACCCAGCCATGCGTTGCTGTGGCTAGGGTTTTTTGTCATATTACATTGTTGTTGACTATTTAAGGGGAATGATAGAAGGACATCAGACATGGACAGGGCACCGCCATGCCTTTCTTTTACATTGATGTCATTTGTAAGAGAACATCGTGACTCCTTATTACAATGAAATTATTATTTACGAACGAGGACGGAAACATTAAAGTACACAAATTAACTGGTTTGATATTTGAAGGGGAAGGACTTTGAACACAATTGATCAAAATTTTCGTACAGCTGATTTAAACCAAAATCAATACAAAAGAATTAAATTTAAAATGTATTATTATTTTTTTTTTCAAGTTTGTAAGAAATGAGTATTTTACAAAGTTTTAAACAATTAGCATGTGAGGTTTAAAATCAAAAATGAGGTACGTACGGCAGATAGTTTAAAATCTTCTTACAATAATATTTAATATTTTGAATTATAAATACTTTAAACTGTGCACTAATCGATGCTCAATATTGTTGGTTAACCTTTCTTTCGCTAACACAAAAAGGTTCGACGGTTTTTCACATGAACATATATAACATATAGATACCCATGAAAAAAACATGAATTTTAAAAATTTAAAGCACAATGGATATGAAACAGCTTAATGAATAGGAGACTGCCTCCTTACTGTAGCGAGGTATAACTTATAAGCTGTTACGAAAATCACCAGATCGAAGTAAGAGATGATTGACATTTAAATCTAGCATAGTTTTATGCAATGCTTCAACTTGTGAGCGATTGTGTACTCATCCAAAATTATTATTGAACTCTTCCGCTCTGACTCTGAACGTCGAACTTGTCGAGTTGTAGAAGAAAATCATCAACCATTACCACATAAACAAGGCATACCAGCCTACTTTTATGTCACCAACTCCCATCCAACCTCCCACGTTGTAATGGCGAAAAAGCTAGCAGAGGTCCTATCTCCTATGCTCCTTCTCACTCTAGGTAACCTAGCTGAATTGTTGTTACCGAATCCCAATGTTTTCCTTACACATCAGAATGATGAATTAACATCAACTGACTCCTCACCCTTTCTCTTCCTCCCCAACCACCTCTCATCTTTATTGGGCTGGATCTAAGGTGTTAAACGATCCACGCCGATGATCAGCTTGGCTGGGGGCCCAATTCAAAAATAGCCCAGTCTTTAACGGAGTATCCGGATACCTGGCGACCTCCGGATTAACTAGCTTTATCTGTACATGCGAATCTCTGTGCAGATGGACCTTTTTTCTTCGCATCTCGTGGGACCAAAATGAATAAAACCAACAACAAAAATTAAAAAAACAATTAAGACCGGTATATCAGGACCGGGCGGCAGCTTGGCGTCAAAGCCTGCTGGCGTATCTCTTACGGCCAACACTGAGAAGGGAGTAGTGGCTAACCATATGGACCCTCCTCTGCTGTTGGTAGCAACGAGAATATAAAGGTAGCGATACCTAATTTCAGTAGTGGCAGGGTTGTGAAAAATGGCCCTACCACTACTAATGAGAATACTTCCAGAAATGGAAAACTCTAAAAAAGCCTTTATAGACAAAGGCGGCAAGCGACAAAAATCTTAAAGGCCTCTGGTGCATTATCGGGGGCTGAAAGGACTACGCAGCAAACCGCTATCGTTGAATGGGCTAAAAGCATACTTGCTACAACAAGGTCCAATAAGGACTCTACGTCTAAAAGAGAAAGGTCTCTTGAGTGGGCCACACCGACACCAAAACGGCCTCGGGTGCACAACACCAGCACACCCCTCAATCCCATCAGGAAACAATCCAGTTTCAGTGACGTCGCGAAGGGCAAAGTCGTGGTTGTGGTCATTGACAGGAGCGATGATGATAGCACAATATCGGCTGATCGTTGGCAGTTGGTCAAGGTTAAGCTCTCGGGTGGCTTTTTGAGCATTTTGAGGGAGCTTCCAGGACCACTTCCTTCCATAAGCGATGGGGGTTGGCATCAAGCCTAGGTCAAACTCATGGTTTGTGGTGACCAGAGGTCTTGTGACCTATACAAGCTTGCTGTCAGTCGGTTAGGTGAAGTTTGGCCAGGTGCGAAGCTCGAGGTTGTCGGTTGACATTTCTAGCAGACCTAGAGCCCGCATTTGGATATCGATCGAACCTGCTGGTATCGAGGACATTCTCGAGATGGTCAAAGTTTGCAACCCGTCCCTTTCGACGCATAACTGAAAGATAGCCAAGCTAGAGGAAGTGAAGGGTCTTTATAGGAGCACCATTGTGGTACTCAATAAAGAATCCTTGGCTCCTCTAGCCCTAATCTAGGGCTCCATAAACTATGGCTTCGAATCCGTTAAAAAGATGAGGTTAACGCGGAAAGCAGACCTCCAAAAACAACCGAAAGTGAACTAGCGGTTGGTGGGCCTGGGACGTCGCCTTCTCGCCTAACAGAGGGTGAGAGATGTCCTCTCCAATCGCGACTCCACCCTTTACAAAAGTCGTAGACAGTCCATCCTTAATGGAGACTGAGGACGACCTTAATATGATCCTTCTGAGCGAGGACGAACTCTTGGGTTCATCCTCAGACTCAGAGGATCAGAACAAAACCGTGGTGGAGGTTGATCTGCCTAATTGTAGTCAAAATGCTGCAGTTAGTACAGATTAATCTCCAACACTCCATAAAGGCCTCAGCCTCACTTCTTCTCCGTCTGGCGAGTAACGGGGAAGACATTGTCCTCTTCCAAAAGTAATGGATTGTGGGATCAGGTGTTCGAGGACTCAGGACTCCTGGACACTACACACTTTGTGTGACAGATAATGGTGAACCTAGATCTTGCATACTAGTGAAACGCAGCATTAATGTATTTTTACTCCATCGTTTCAGTGACAAAGATACCACCGTAGTTAGTCTGGAAACAACCAAAGGAAGTTTCTGGCTAGTGTCAGTATATCTTGGCCATGACCACCTTGGCCCTCTCCCTGGAAAAACCCAGGAGAAAGAACCTAGACTATCTAGTCCTTTCTCTAACGCTAATGAACTTGACAACAAAGTCAATGACTTTACCTCAGAACAGATCGCTAGAAATTGCTTGTCAACTTATACACATAAGGGGAAAGAGGAAACCACAATGGTAGGCCTCAGAGCTTGACTCGATCAGGAAGGAATGCAGGAAACTTTTCAACGGGGCCAAAGGCGCAAGACTCGCCTCTCATTGCGACTCCTACTAAGAATCCCTAAGAATCTACAAGAAGGCACTAAGGAAATCAAAGCGATCTTTTTGGCGATCCTTCTATGGCACGATAGAAGAAACATCTGAAGCCTCTAGGTTGAGAAAATTTCTTTCAACTAGTCCAGCTATGCCAATCTGCTTGAAAAATGCAGACTGCTCCTGGACAAATACAAGTAATGAATCGCTGAACTTACTATTTGCCACTCACTTTCCTGGTAGTTCTCTTACCGAAACTTGCAACAATTATATACGTTCAAGTTCAAATACAACATATCTACAAGGTCTGATCACAAGAAATAAGCTAAATGAGCTCTCAACAGCTTCAAACCATTTAAATCTGCAGGACCAAATGGAATAATATGAGCCGAATTACAAAAGACTTCTGATATGATTGCACCAATCCTTGAGGCAATTTTTACCAGCTGTCTTTACCTTGTCCATGTTCCCTCGGCATGGAGAGAAGTTAAAGTTGTTTTTATACCTAAATCAGGTAAATGCTCCCAAGTCAATCCTAAAGATCTACGACCTATAAGTCTATCATCATTCCTTCTTAAGACCTTGGAAAGATTGATTGATATTCATTTAAGGGCACGTATCAATACAAGACTTCTGTCTTCGTCTCAACATGCCTACTTTAAAGGTTAATCGGTGGAAACAGCCTTACACACTTTAGTACGCACCGTCGAATATTCCGCCTCTCAAAAAGATATCACTATGGTTGCTTTCCTTGACAACGAAGGTGCCTTTAACAACGTAAACACATCTGCAATCACATCTGCACTAACATCTCTAAATGTAGAGAGTTCGCTTCGGGAACGCTTTAATGCTTATCAAATCTCTAGACTCTGTCTCTTTAAACTCTATAACAGTCCATAATTGTCGATCATCTCTAATAGAGATGGCGCAACAGTTTAATATTCACCTTTGCTGGGTGCCGGGCCAGGTAACTGTAAGGCAGATGAACTCGCCAGGAACGGTACAGTACAGCCCATCCTACAACGTTTGGTAAGTACTGGCATATCAATCGCTACTTGTAAGCTGCTGCTAATGCAAGAGGAGGGCAGGCACCAGGTGGAACAACATCACCACGTGTCAAGTCACAAAAAACATCTGGCCAACACTGGATTTAAAACGTTCAAGAGCTTGCTCTCTCTAAGCAGATCGCATATAAGCTCGATAATAGGTGTCATAACCGGACACTGTCTAATAGGAAAGCACGCCACGAGACTAGGCGTATTCTCAAATGACTTTTGCAGAAGCTGTATGGACGAGGAAGAAGAAGAAACGGTTCTTCATCTTCTCTGCACATGCCCTGCTCTTGCTCGAAAACGCAAGAATTATCTATGAGAATTCTTCTTTAACGATCTAAATCATATCGGTATAATCAGACTCTCACGTTTCGTAAGGGACGCTGGTTCCATTGAGCTTAGGAGGAAGCCTCAAGATTCATGTGGTATCACAATGGGCCATTAAACTGGCCTAAGTGTGTCCGTTTCCATCTTGGACAGCCGCTATTACCTAACCATACATAACCTCCGCTCTGACTGTCAAATAATAGACAAATAATTTGCAATAAAATAATATTGCGATAATAAATTGAGATGTAAGCTAACCTATCTTTCAAGTTGGATCAAATTGCACACGATGTACAAATTTGATTAAAGTCGTTTAAATAGTTTAGGAGCCCATCGCGGACAAACAAAGTGACACGTAATTTTAAGAAGATAAGAGTTTGTGTAGACAAAAAAAAATATTGAAATGGGTTGATTAGCTCTTGAGAAAACTTAGAAACAAAATAACGGTTCTACAGGGGTTACCCTTCTGGAGCCAGACAAAAATAATTTTTATTTTGAAGAAGCCAATTTAAGAAAACAAATTTTGCGAAAATCAAGCAAAATGTATCGTTTGTTTCGAATTTCCGATTTTTTGCCAAAAAAGTTGTACGTGGATTACTGTTATATTAAGTCTTTAAACGATAATAAAAAAAACATCTTTAAGCGAATCGACTCAAAATCTTAATTCTCAAATTTGAAGGAAATCGATCTAATTCTTTGGGTTTTAAGGGCCGGGAGAGGGGGACCCACTCTCCCATCGTAATGTCATGTTTGATTAAAACCTGAAGTTCGAGATTTGTTCCGAATTGGCTTCAAATTAATTTTATTTCATTAAAATCATTGTTCTTAAAATTTGGAAAAATTTGGTTTATAATAAAATTACAATTCTGTTACAACAAAAAATTGGTAGAAGCTAAGTTTCGGCTCGAATATCTCGAGAATAGTATTTTATTCTATACAAAATATTATTGTTAACATATATGTATGTTAGCAAGATTCGTGAGTTGGAAATTTTAGTATTTTCAGCTAATTAAACGCTTCAAAAAATGTTACCAAATGTTGGTTTTCGGATAAAATATCTCGTTAACTGAAACAGAAATTCTATCATATTCAAAATATTGTTGTTAACTCTAGTTAATTTTTTTAAGAAGATTCTAATAGACAACTTTTCTTGCGAAAAACGAAAACCTATAACGAATAAAATTGATAAGAAATGGTTGTGGGTTGTGGTTGAGGATCTACTCGATTACTTAATGATGAAAAATCTTCCGGCATATTTGTGTGTGCAGAAAACCCTATATTGTTAAAAACAGAATTATATACCTTTTCTTTAAACACCAAAATAAACACCTGATAAAGTAAAAAAGTCAATCCTTACAAAAGGCTTAACATCTTTCAGCTAGACAACCCTACACTAGGCCGACAATGGAATGCCCTTCAATCTAAAGCACAAACCTCCTGGTTAAAGGTATCAGCGAATAAGAAGGTATAGCTTTTACAGATTTTGAAGATGTGCACTGCAATAAATCGGAACTGCAGTACTGCCAACATAAAATTTTCTTCGAAGCAACAGGTCTTACATAATACCCATTAATATAGTTTGACGTTACCAGCAAATCTCTGAAGAATCCAAAAATGACACGAAAATCCAGAGATACCCCAAAATTATTATAGATGATAGATTCACAGACATATTGCAAAACGACCATTCTACGATGAAGCCGACTCACGGTGGAGACAATAGAGGATGATGCCTTAATAAAAGTTTAAATTTTTAAAATATCATGAACAACCTTTATATAAAAAGCGTTTCGTTTTCGACCCAAAGACAATAGTTATACGATTAGATAAATTTTTAGTCCGAAAATGTTACTTTTAGTGTTTTCGTGTTCGCCAAAACTTTTCTTATAATTTTTTGGAGTGTATTAGTAGAAGTACAAACTTTTCAAAAACTCGTAACCACTCAAGTAAAACACTTTGTTGGTATTAAGAAGTTCAAAACATCAAACAGAAATGCCAGAGTTCACATAGCGAGTAATTTCGCTGTAAGTTTATCCATTTTGAACAATCTTAAAACATTTTCGCTGCTAACTGTCAAAGACCAAAGCAAAGAATCTCGCGACTCAAAGCTAAAAGTAAAGTAAGCACCGAATGTGGAGATATGAAACTATTCTTTTTGTATAGCCATTATGTTCAGGACAACAAAGTAAATATGCAGTCAGGCCAAAAAATGAGAGATAAAATGTGCTGCACTAATAAATTCTATTCACATTTCAGATGAAAGTAACCCTGCTGCAGATCAAGGGGTATTTTAAAACGCACAAACAAAAACAAACATAAGGAAGTAGCTTCTTTTGCCTTCTATATCTAACATATCTGCTAAATGCAGTAGATGTGTTTCTATCCTTTCCGTGGCTCCCTCTGTTGAACAAAAAAAAAAAAAAAAAAACCCTCAATTCAAGAAGACCTTTGGCTTTAAGTTGCTCTGGCATTGAAACCAGATGAAGCATGAGAATTCTGAATGAGTGTAATTTTTTTTATTGCCACGGAGAGTCATTGTGGAGTAAGAATCACAGGAACAAGATTTGTTTGGCAAAAGAAAAAAGTTTTAGCTTTAGAGAGACTGAAATTAATAAATGGGTTTTTAAATTCCAAGGACATATTGAAGTGGATTCTCCACTTTAACTTATTTTCTTATAAAAATATGTGTGTGGAATCAATTTTAATGGAGATTTATTACACGTCGTTTGTGCTTACTGTTTTGGTGAGGATAAAAATCTGATGTAATTGGAAAAGGATTCATTGAAAAGATGGGCAAAAGGAGATGCTCGAAGCAATAAATCCTTTTCAGATTCAGATAAAATTCTTGTGGCATGCTGAGATTTTTTTTTTTTTTGTTAAAAATTATTTTATTTTATTATATTTACATATTTTATTCGTGCTTAAGGCGGACATTGGTACGACATACTTAAAGACTATCTTAGTATCTTAAATAAAAATAAATCTATAGATAGGCAAATAATTTAACTTAAGGCACAATTGTTCTATAGAATGATTCTGAATATAAAGTTTAAGTAAATAATTATTAGGGTAATTAAAACTTGAAACTCTTTAGGTCCTTGGATATAAACAAAGCAGAAAACAAAAAATATTGGGACACATCCGCATTCATTTAAGTCAAACCGAAGTTAATACTATTTTTTCGCAACGACTAGCAAATATAATAGATTGAGGTAACGAGAGTTTTATTTTAAACGTATAATCTTTTTGACAGGTGTCATATACTTACTTCTGAACAACGCTTACAAATAGTCCACATTTAAATAAAATTTGATATCAACATTTGTTTTTATTACCGGCATTTTTAATCGAAAATAATTTGTATAGATTTTAGCAGCATTTTTAAAGTTTTGAAAGTTTTGCATAGAATGACGTCAATACCCTTATCTATTCTCAAAATATTCCAATCGAACATCAGATTTTATCAATATTGTGTATTTTTTTTTGTTTGATTACTTTTATAATTTATTAATTTTTTCAAAAATATGTTGCCAAATGTTCATATCCATATATTTATAAGATACAATTATTTTGAAGGCAATAATTTTAGTTTTTAGAAAGATATCTGATTCGAAATAAATGTTTACTACTTTTAGTAGATTTTTAACTTTCCAGAAATTTATTGTAATGGGTCCGATTTATCAGATTGAAAATTTTGATATTTCTCGACGTTTCAAGGTCCCTAGAGTGGAAATAAAAGATTTTTAGAAAGATGTCTGTGCGTGCGTGTGTACGTACGTTCGTATGTCCGTACGTCCGTACGTTCGCGACGTTTTTTTCGTCCTCCATAGCTCAAGAACCAGAAGAGATATCAACTTCAAATAAATTTTGTTATACAGATAATAAGGCAGAAAGATGCAGAAACGGCTCTCAACAAAATTGCTTGGGTGGTTTTCCACCATAGCAGTTTGAAAAAAAGTTGAAAATTTTGGTTAACCCTAAATATCTTACGAACCAAAAACGCTAGAGACTTGAATTAAATTTTATATAATAAATTGACGTGATACCAAACAGGTATAGTATATTTTTTGAAAAAAAAAATCAATATAACGGTTTTTTTTATAAATCAATAAAACTGAAAAAAAAAAATGTGTCACCTCCAAAATTTTACGACTGAAATATGATTTCATCTCTAAAACAATTTTGTGCAACGAAGAATAATGTTTTTGACATCCGATAAAACTTTGAGAAAAATCTAATTGACAGTTTTTTATATAAAAAATAAAAATCTAAAAAAAACATTACTCAAAGTTCGTAAAAATTGAATATCGATTCAAATATCTTTTCAAAAACTTGAAATTTAGGCTTCAAACTTATTTTATCTTATAAGAAATATTGTTTTTAAGATTTTGAAAAAATGAAGGGAAAAATCGAATTGACAGTTTTTTAAAAAAAAATAAAAGTCTAAAAAAAAATATAAAAGTTGGTAAAAATTGATTTTCGACTCAAATATCTTTTCAAAACTTTGAGATATTGGTTTTAATTTACTTTTATCTTTCAAAAAATCTTGTTGTCTACATTCAGTTAAAGTTTGAAAAAAATCGAATTGACTGTTTTTTTTACAAAAATTAAAAACTGAAAAAAAAATTAACAAAAGTTGGTATAAAATGATTTTTGACTCAAATATCTTTTAAAAACATTGAGATAATAGGTTCTAAATAATTTTTTCTTATAAGAAATATTGTTTTCAACATTTGGTAAAATTTAAAAAATCGAATTGATAGTTTTTTTTACAAAAAATAAAACTCTAAAAGAAAAACAATAATATAACTTGGTAAAAATTTACTTTAGGCTCAAATAGCTTTTCAAAAATTAAAAATATTGGCTTCAAACTTATTTTATTTCATAGAAAATATTGTTTTAAATATTCAGTAATTTTCATATAAAAATCTAACAGGAAGTTATCAGTGTGGCCAGCCTCTTTTTATACGGGTAATAGATGCAGAAAGGACTCTCAAGAAAATTGAGTGGATGGTTATTTTACCAAAGCAGTTTAAAAAAGTTGGTTAACCCTAAATATCATACGAACCAAAAACGCTAGAGGTAAGGTTGGAGTGGCTGTCCAGATGTCATTGACGCACGTAGACCTCAAGGGTCCATTGTGATACCTCTAATGAGGTTACTCATGGGAGAGTAATGAACTTAAACAAACCATTTCGTACTTTTAATAAAGTTAGAGAGACGTTTTGTGGCAATGGTTGCCAGTTCACTGGTTTTATGGAAGAAGGGATTACCGAGAAAGTTATTCCTTCTAATGGAGAGTGCTGGACATGTACATAGGTGTTAGACTGTTTCCTCTTCCTCCTCATCCATGCAGCTTCTACAAAAGCCATTGGTGTAAACCCCTAGCCTCAGAGCATGTCTTCCTATGAGGCAGTGTCCTGTTATTCCTCCAATTGTAGAGCTTATACTTTGTCTGCTCAGGGATATCAAGCCATTTGACCGTTTTAAGTCTATGCTTGGCCGTATTTGCTTGGTTGCTAGGCAGGTGGTACTCTGTGAACATCCAGTTGATTCTAGAGCATATTGTTTGAGAAGATATTTGAAAGAAGTGTTATTATGTTATGTTTTTGTCTAACATTAGGCAGAAGTTTTCCCTTTTTGGCGAGCTCATCGGCTTTGCAATTTCCCGAAATGTCCCTGTGGCCCGGCACCCAAATGAGGTGAATATTTAACTGTTCCGTCATCTCATTCAGAGATGATCGTCAATCGTGGACTATTTGAGAGTTTGTGGAGACAGATATAACGTTTTTTTGAGCCAGGATAGTGCTTCTTTAATCGCCATTACTTCTGGCTGGAATACACTGCATGGATTGGGAAGTCTGTAGGATAGACTGAGATTCAGTTGTTCCGAAAAGATACCACTTCCAACTCCGCTGACCGCTGGACTTTGATGAGCTTATTTATATTTACCATCTTGTCCAGTACGGTCCACCATACGACAGCTCTATAAATGAGTATCGGTCTGATTACCGAAGTATATAGCCAGTGGGTTATTTTTGGGGAGAAGCCCCATTTTGATCCTATGGCCTTTTTACAAGTTAAAAGCGCTACAGTGGCCTTTTTTACTCTTTCATCAATATTTGCCTTCCAATTTAGTTTTTTTGTCTAAAATGAGGCCTAAATATTTAGCTTGTTCGGAAAAGCTTAATGGTATTCCTTTAATCTTGGGTGGGCTAATCTGAGGAATTTTATATCTTCTCAAAAAGAGTATTAATTTTGTTTTATGTGGATTGACGTCCAAGCCACATTGCTTAGCCCATTTTGTTAGCCTATTTAAGGCATTTTGTATGAGTTCCGAGAGAACTTGGGGGTGCTTCCCAGATACGGATATTGCAACGTCGTCAGCACAGGCGATCACCATGAAACCTTCTGCTTCCAATGATGTGAGTAGGTCGTTTACTACCATGTTCCATAAAAGAGGCGAAAGGATCCCACCTTCGGGGGTGCCTCGATTCACCGATCTGGTGGTAGCAAAACTTCTCAGGCTAGAAGTTATTGTGCTGCTTTTGAGCATGAGACTTATAAGATCTATGAGTGACTTCTCTAATTTCAGCTTATCCATTGCTGTTCGCCTGGTAACTGACGTTGTTGAAAGTTCCTTCAATATCTAGGAACGCTACCAGGTAATATTCTTTGTATTCGAGGGAATGTAGTAGTGCCCGTGGCATGATGGTTAGTGCGTTGGACTGTCATGCAAGGGGCTTGGGTTCAATCCCTGCCTGTGCCACCTTAATTTAAAAAAATTAATTTTCGCGGGTACTGCCTCTTGCGAGTAATTGACAATTTCTTCAAGAGTAATTCTTGTCATGAAAAAGTGCTTTCTCAAATTAGCCGTTCGGATTCGGCCTTAAATTGTAGGTCCCTTCCATTCCTGACAACAGTATTCGCACACAGGAATGGTTGAGAGTTGTAAGTCACTAGGCCCTGGTTCACAACGGACTGTTGCGCCACCCCATTTGATTTATTCGAGGGAATGTTCAATAGTACGTACCAGTGAGTGAAGTGCTGATTCTACTGATTTTCCCTTAGAGTAAGCATGTTGAGCTATGGAAATGAGACATGGTTTTAAATTATGTCTGATATAAATTTCAATCAATCTTTCCAAGGTTTTAAGAAGGATGATGATAGGCTGATTGGTCGTAGATCTTTAGGGTTAACGTGGGGGGGTTTTCCTGCTTTAGGAGTGAAGACTACTTTTGCCATTCTCCAGGCTTTGGGAATATATCTCAACATTAAACAGCTTGACATTTTATTTATATGGGTCAAAGCTGTCAATGGCCCATTGCAGTTTTTCTCGCGTTATTAGATCAACAAAATCGCTTGTAGAAGCTTGAGACTCTGATGTTAAGTCGTTGAGTATGTTACAGCTCCCTGGAAAGTGGGTGTCTAAAACGCTAGAGATTTAAAATAAATTTTATATAATACTAGCTGACCCGACAAACCTTGTTTTGTCATATAAATAAATTCTAGAGAATAGAAATATATAACTAACTTATTGTAAGTTTGTACGGATGTGGTATATATGTAAGTGGGAGAGCTATAGAGTACTGTAAACGGTGACAAAATATTAAAATAACAAATCACCAAACAAATTTTTTTAATTAATCAATTTAATTAAACATATCGCTAATTATTACAATACTACAAAAAAAAAAATATCAATCCCTTAATGCAACAGAGTGTACAATATTTTTTGTGATCCCATCTTTCGCCAATACAAACAAACTGGATGGTTTGCCCACTCTAGAGCACGCCACGTATAATTGTCCATGTGAAAAACATGAAGTGCTCAAAACTAAGCCGCAGACAGACATCGTTTGGCCTTGAGACTTATTGATAGTCATTGCAAATGCCAATCTAATTGGAAATTGAAGGCGCTTGAATTGAATTGGCACATCTGTAGGTATAATAGGGATTCGCGGTAATAATATTTGTTCACCTCGGAATTTGCCATTTAAAATAATGGCTTCGATAACATTTTGCATTAATTTTTTAATTACTAATCGGGTTCCGTTGCACAACCGCGGTGGGTTCAAATTCCGAAGCAAAATTACCAGAGATCCAACCTTTAGTTGTAAATTATGCGGTGGCATGCCTGGTAAATCTAATGAGTTCAAAAACTCAGTTGGATAATTTACTGCTTCGGTAGCATCACAAACTGTATCAATTGATTTGTATGACCCCAAGTCTTCTGGTAACAAATATTGTATCTTAAGGTTTATATCGTTGACATACACATTTTTTGCTGCTAAAATTGCTCTTTCTGCCAGCCACTCATGATTTGTATATTTTCGGTGTACATCGGGAAATATCTGTTTAATGAGAGCATCTTGTGAATCAATAATCGTGCAGAAATCGACCGGTAATTTTATGCATCTAGTTTCATCGGTAGTAAATTTTCCGTCGCCTATATCTAACAGTTGCTTTGAAAATGTTTCAGCGGATGGATCTTGAAGCATTTGAACACGCATATTTACTTTCAATTGTACTTTTTCAACATTACGCCACAGTGGCGATGATTTAAAGCACGTGTTGATCTCACCAGCGTACGTTGAACGCGGAATAACGGGAAGTGTTTGCCTGAAATCACCTGAAAGGAGTAACAGAGTGCCGCCAAATAGTCTGTCGTTGTTTTTTATGTCTTTCAATGTCCTGTTAAATGCCTCAAGTGAATGTTTGTGTGCCATAGTGCATTCATCCCAGATGATAATTTTACACTGTTTTAGCACTGTGGCCATGGATGATTGTTTTTTTATATTGCACACCGCGTCCGGTTTGTTTTGAATATTTAGTGGCAGTTTAAATACTGAATGAGCTGTTCTGCCTCCATCCCATAAAGTTGCCGCAATGCCAGAAGAATGCAATAGCCAATGCGATACCATTGTTTGATCGTATTTTAGCAAGAATTAGCGAAATAAGGAATGTTTTGCCAGTTCCACCTGATGCATCAAAAAAAAAGAATCCACCTTGTCCTGCCGAAACTGCGAGCATGATGTGGTCATAAATGGTTCTTTGTTCTTCATTCATTAGTGGGACATTGCGAGCAACTACCGCTGCCATTTCTGCAGTATTGTATTGTTGTTCACGATTCAATTCATTGTCTATTAAATCAGATGCATTTCGATTAGGTGAATGCATACCGAAATTACTGAGTGGTAAGTTGGCAATTATAACGCAAAGATCCTCAATAGCAATCAATGCTTCATTGTACATAGCGTCACTGAATATTATCATAAGATCGTTGCACCGTGTACGATGTTGATGCAATATATCATCAGTCATTGAATCTATGTGATTATCCCATAATGTCTCTGCTCTGGCCGGGAAACATGTACTCAGCACTATAGCAAATAGTAAGCGAATTTGTTTAGCTGTACAGTTCAATCCTGCTTCAGTAAGTACACATTCCCATTGGTTGTCGTCTTCCAGCAAGCCGAGTGCAAGGCATGCATCTTTATACGTTGGATACTGTTGTCCATTCACTTTACTTATATGTTCAAATGATAATGGGCCGGTGATATTAACCAATAACAGTCGAAAATAGAAGCACTCAGTCTGCTTTGGATTGACTTTAAATACTCGCCCCAAGGTATTTGATTTGAATAAACCGGGACATGCATCAATTGGCGTACCTTGCTTGCGAGACATCCATTTTTTTTGTAGCAGCCCATGTGAAATAGCGTGGTACTTCTGAATAGAGTAATGTCCGTGTGAAAGCACCAAAAGCATCCGCACGATTACACAATTCAAAAAATTCAGTGAGTGTAGTTTTTGGTGGACTAATAGCACAATCAAACGCTGTCTCGCTCGTGAAATATACGCGCTGGCCGTTTTCAAGATGGACGGCTAAATGATTAACTGCTGGATCCCGTTCATGAATTGGGAAACCAAAGATACGCCAAACAGCTTCATTGGAGCTGACGTACCGGCCAATTTGATAAAGTGTTATTTCGTCATCTTTATTAACCGTAGGAGCATTCAAATTGGTATTTTCAACCCGAAAAACAGCCATATCACTGCCTTTATTCACATACTTGCAAATGTATTTGATGCTCTTCACTGAACTGCAGAACTCAACATTAATGTGAGCATTGAATGTTTTACTCAGCAGAGGCGAATATGGGACCACCCAACGGTTATCAATGTCAATGTCTACGCTGTTAACATTTTTAACAAATGATTGTCCGCAATTGTCGGGATGTCTTCTACGATAAGTTGGATATCCATCAACATTTGTGATTGTATCGTTAGTGAAATTTTTTGGAAAACTTTTAGTACACTTTTCGTCTGCCATGCAAGGTGATGAACGATTAAGATTGCCGCATGGGCCATGAATCATGTTTGTTGTAACAATATCAAACAACATTTGATCAGTAGACGGATCTGGAATTTCCGCAGAAATTATACTGTCTATTTCCACAGGACGTATTTTATCGCCTAACCAAACCAAAATGTGAGCATGAGGTAATCCCCGCTTTTGCCATTCAACGCTATACATCCAGCAACGTGTGGGACCGAATACATGTAATTTTGTAATGAAATTTATCAAAGACTTCAATTTTTGTCTGAATACACGTGCTGTAATGTCATGGCGATGTATTGCATTTTGGCCAGGCAATAGTAAAGATGTAATCTCCGACCATTTTGGATTACACGTGAACGTGATAAATAAACACGGCCGCCCATATTCTTGTACATAGGTCAGAGCATCCTGGACATATTCTTGCATATGGCGTGGACTGCCTATGTATGATGATGGTAGAATGACAGAGTTACCGATTTGAGCGGCGTCAGCGTTGGTGATGATAGCGTCTCGTAGGTGAATATATTCTTCCACACGCAACTTTTGTTGATTAAATCTCAAGTATCGTAATCGTTCGCTCTCTATCTTTACATACATGTCGACCATGAATTGCTGACAAAGCTCACGACATCGTAGAATAACGTTGCTCTGGTCGCGTCTAATCATCAACTGATACGCATAAAAATCCTTCGAGCTGACATTCTTGTTTTTTTTCGGCACCTGTTGTGGGATCTCGTTGTTTAATATTTATGCAATACCCATCCTGTCCCTTCCAAAACATTAGCGGATATTGGAGAGCATCATATAAACGGTGTGTATCAGCAATAAACACGATTTCTCGCTTACGGTCGCCAACCATGATTCCAGCAACATTGTCAAGAACAGGTGCATTAAATCAACGAATATGCTCTCCAACAGGTGATTTATCGGGACTGATGACAATAGCGTGATTATCACTTTGTAAATTGTGCATGTGAGATTTGAATATTTTCAACAATTCATTATGCTCATTCAATAGAGCATCCAGGTCTGTGACGATGCGTCTGGCAAAATGCGAGTGGAGGTTATTATAGCCACAACGTGCATCCACACGTTCATTTTCTCCGCCCATAAAGTAAATTTGTAAAAATTTAGATGCTTCGTTCGGCATTGGGAGCAATGAGCCCATTTTGTGATATATTTGGCCTTTGATTTTGAATGTTGAATTGAATTGTTGACCATTGTTGATAGGAATATTCTTAACTATTTCTGTTGCTCCGAACGATGTCATTTGGAAACACGAATTAAATGTTCGAATTGACTTTAGGAAAAGATTAGAATCTGGATCTGTGCCGATAAGTAAACCGTTCAATGGTTCCGGTGGTGTCTCAATTGCAGGTAATTCGACCTTTCCTGAAGAACAACACATCCCGGGTGTCTCATTTTTAAACTTAAGAGCTTTACAATGCGGACATTCCTTGTCCATAGCACCAATTACCACTTTTGAATGAGCATAATATTGAATATCAGGGTCATACTCGAATGCTAGACGCAGAAATGAATTATATGTAAATGATCGATGTACCTCTTGACGCTGCTGGTCACTTGCTCTGCTTCTGCTAACTGTCAAACGACGCGCTTGCATTTGTTCTAATCGTCTTTGTTCATTTCGTCCAGCTCGTTCATCCTCTGGTTCAGCTTGACGCAATCGCGCCATTCCCACACGCGCATTAGTATTATCTTGTTGGGTTTGTTCTTCTGTTCTTTGGGTTCTTGCATTCCGCATGCCTGCAGAATTATGTACGTGTATAACGTCCCAAAAGAAGTTCTTCTGCGTTTTGCTGAAATTCAATTAGTGGAAAGCAGTGTATTTAATAATTATTGGTGTATTTTCGTTTATTATTTCACTTACCATTCATAATAATTCTCTTTTATAATGATTTTCCCAAATTTTGCACACACTGGCCTTAATGTTCTTACTAAAGGGTCTTTTAATAATAAAGAAATTAATAAATGAATTAAATATAGTGAAATAAATGAAATATAATACGTTTAATACAATAGCCGTTGTTCACGGAAGCTTGCGACACGTCTTAAGTATTTTTGAGGTATTAAGTTAATGTGAGAACTAAACTTTTTTTAAATTATGAATAAGACCAATATAAATAATAAACAATTACAGCTCCTACAAAGAAAAACTGATCAATAATCACTTACGCAGTTATCGACAGAGTTTAAAATTATTAAATAAACAATATTTATTAAACAATAGCACTTAGGAATATAAAAAATAGATAAAAACCTATTCTCAGACCTACCGAATGTATATGCAAAATTTCATTGAAATGGGTTAAGCCGTTTCGGAGGAATATGGCCACTAACACTGTGACAGGAATATTTTATATATATAGATATTTTTTAGGAATAAGAAATGATTTCATCTCCAAAACAATTTTGTACCACGAAAAATAAAGTTTTTAAAATGTGGTAAGATAATAAAAACAGTACAAAAACTTGGTAAAAATTTACTTTCGACTTAAATAGCTTTTAAAAATTAAAAACATTGTCTTCAAACTCTTTTTATTGCACAGAAAATATTGTTTTCGATATTTTTTAGTTTTTTTTAATAAAAATAACAGTCCGTTTTTTCATACAAAAATATAATCTACAAAAAATTGTGCGCAAATTTAATAAAAACTGATGTTCGGTTCTTGATATCTCTCAAATTAATTTCATTCATCCAACTTGTATAAAATTAAGAAATGCTTCTTAAATTAGTACAAATTTGTTTTCGACTAAAAATGTATTTAACAAAACTAGATTTTGAAACCAAACTATTTCTTTATAAAAAAAATATCGTAAAATTTGTAAGAATAATTCAACTAATACATTTTTTTAACCCAACACGAAAACCAACAAACGTTGTGGTTAGGTCAGTGTGGGTCGTATCCCAGCCTCTTTTTGACGGTTTTATTTTTGGAAAGATATACATTTACTTCACTTTCTCTCAAATAGTATTCAAAGTGACCGTTAATTGAATCTTATTAACTTACCATAGGTAGTTATTGTAATCGGTCCGATTTTTCGAATTTAAAATAAAAGATTTTTACGTACGTTCGGGAAGCTTTTTTCGTCTGGCTATATTTAAGAACCAGTAGAGATATCGACTTCAAATAAATTTTGTTATACAGATAAATAAAAAAAAATGTAACCTTGAACTAACAAAAAACGATTTTATCTCAATAATTGTATGCAATGAAGAATAACGTTTTCGACGACTGATTGAATTTTGAGTAAATTCGGAATGATAGTTTTTTTTTACAAAAGACAAAAACCATTACTTGAAGTTGGTAAAAATTGATTACGACTCAAATATATTTCCAAAAATTAAAAAATAAGCTTTAAACTAATTTTATCTTACAGAAAATATTGTTTTCGAGATTGAGTACAATTTTTAGAAAAATCCAACAGTCAGTTTTTTATAATAAAAATTAAAATCTACAACATTGGTAAAAATTGGTATTCGATTCTCGATACCTAGTGAATTAATGAAGGTAATGATTTCAAAATGATTTCATTCTGGGGAATAAAGAAATAAAAGTTTTCAAGATATGTAAAATTGGTAAAATTTAGTTTTTGACTTAAAATGTCGTTAACAAAAATAGATTTTGAAATCAAACTTTTGCATTATACGCAAAATATTGTTATAAATGTTTTAGCAAATTTCAGCTGAAAACTTTTTAAACAAAACACGTTACATGTTATGAAAGTTTTGTTAAAATTTTAAGCAAGACAAATCCACAGACACGATAGAAAGGATGTTCAAATGGTAGACATGTGCATTCAAGAGGACACAAGCGTCGTCAGGTTTTTCTCAAAACCCACCTCTGTCTATCAACTCCTACTCTCACCTCCCCGCGGTGAACATCGGGTACCTAGTACCTCAACTAGAGATTGGGTTCCAACCCCTGTGGAAAGTTGTTGGGGGCAGCAAACGAGAGAGGGGGGAGAGGTTTTTCCACTAAGACACCTCTAATTATCCAGGCGGCAGCGGACGAATTCTCGAGATGGAATCAACGGTGGCGTCTACAGTTCCAGTAAGCCCAGGCCTATAAGGAGCGGTTTCATCCGGCTCCCCATCCTGCACGACAACACTTCCGACAACGGATTCAGGCTCATAGATTTTGCTGCGGGGCGAATCGTCATGGTAGCCAGTACGCGTTTCCCACACCTCAACATCCACAAAGGAACTTGGAGTTCGTCAGATCAATCTACCGTCAACCACATTGACCATAATGCGATCAACGCCAGACACGCTTCTAGCATGGATGTCCGAGCATTCCGAGGAGCTAACATCGACTCAGACCACTACCTCGTTGGAGTCAATGTAGCACTTCGGGTTTCCAGACCTAAGGCAAAACAGGGAGGTGCTGGTAGAAGGTACAACGTCGAACGGCTACAATCGCAGGAGATCGCCAAATCCTTTTCCGACCGAGTTATAAGTAACCTCTCTCGAAGTGCTCTGTTGCCAACAGAATGTTTCGAAAACCAGTGGCAACATTGCCAAGATGCAATCAGAGAAGCCGCCTCTGATGTGCTTCAAGCAGCCACCAACAAGGAACCCTTGATTTGAAGAGGAATGTCGGCAGGCAAATGCAGCCAAACAACAGGCACGCAAAGCAGCGCTGCATAAAAGAACGAGATCTGCTCATGAGCTATATGAGCAGAAGAGGCGAGAGGAACACCGACTTCTGAGAAGAAAAAAGAGAGGGCATGAGAAGCGTGCGGTCGAAGATGTTGAGAGGTTTAAAAGCAGGAATGAAGTTCGAAAGTTTTATGAACAGGTGAAACGAAATTCACAGGTACATAAACCTAGAACCGAAGGCTGCAAAGACGAAAGTGGAAACATCATAGTGGAACCGTAGTCAATGCTGACGATATGGAAGGACCACTTCTGCAGACTGTATAACTGCGACGATGAACTGAATTCTGCTGTCAGGCAGGATGATCCATTTAACATAGACGACGAAAACCAACAATACCGTCCTCCCAACGTAGACGAAGTAAAGGTTGCCATATCTAAGCTGAAGTCTAATAAAGCCGCTGGAGCGGATGGCTTGAATGCCGAGCTCTTTAAAGCAGCTATAGATAAGTTGGTTAGAAGCATGCACCAACTTATCTGTAAGATATGGTCGCAAGAAAGCATGCCCTATGAATGGAACCTCAGTATTGTTTGCCCGATCCTGAAAAAAGGTGACCCTCTAAACTGCACCAACTATAGAGGCATCAGTCTTCTTAACATCGCCTATAAAATCTTCTCTGCCGTAATATGTGAACATTTAAAGCCCATCGTCAACAACCTTATAGGTCCTTATCAGTGTGGTTTTAGACCAAGAAAGTCGACAGTTGATCAAATATTCACATTACGGCAGATTCTGGAAAAAACTCAAGAACACCAAATCGACGCCCACCATCTTTTCATCGATTTCAAGGCCGCATGTGGCAGCGTATACAGGGACGAGCTGTATAGAGCCATGTCTAGTTTTGGCATTCCTGACAAGCTCGTGGAAAATTCACGCTGCACCATAAAGGTAAGAAGCAACTTAACTGAACCTTTCGATATCAAAAAAGGTTCTAGACAAGGTATTAAGCTGTCATGCGATTTTTTTTAACATCGTATTTGAAAGAATAGTGCAGAGCTCACACGTCAACACTAGTGGCACTATCTTTCAAAAGTCTGTCCAATTAATAGCATATGCTGATGACATTGACATAATCGGAAGAACTCAGAGTGATGTCAATGGGGTTTTTGTTAGTATTGAGGCAGAGGCGGCAAAAATGGGTTTAACGGTTAACTGATGTTAAAAAAATTGTTCCCAAACAAAAAACTTACAGAGAAATTTAAAGCAAAATAAATTCCTTCATTCCTTGAGATTGTTTTTATTGTAAGCCATATTAAAGTTTCCAATGCTAAGTATTTATTATTCATGCATTTCAAAAAACTATTCATTTTGTAAAAATAAGAAATTACTTCGTTGGTTTCTCTTTCCGATTTCAATTTACTTTGAAATTAGAATAGTGATGAATACAATACGAGAGGGAATAACAGAAAATTTAAATTCATTACTCAAAATATTGATTTGTTTACGAACGAATTCATTCAATTTTTACTGACATGCATTTGAAACTGTCGGAAGCTTCAACTTTGATGGATGACTAGAATAGAGAATAATACTTCAATGAATGAATTATTTATTTTCACTTTCGATAAAGGGTGGTGTAATATTTTATTTGATTGATACAATGGTTTCGATGACAGTTTTGAAATACCAAATGAGCAATATATTTTAGTGAAACGGTGAAACATTTGTTATGCCAATGAAGGACATGTCCTTGTGATTTTATAGAACTTTAAAATGTTAACAATTTGACAAATAAATACAATTGAACACAAATTTTACGCATACATATATGTAAACCCAAAACTTATTTTCTAAAGTCTTTTTTACTTGCGACATATAGGAACTAAATGGCAAGTTTTGCATTCGTGCAAAATTTCGAACTCGAGATTTTAATCAAACATGATATTACGATGGTAGACAAGTCGAAAAAAGTGGGTCCCGCGATTCCGTCCGGTCGGTTTTGTCTGTCTGTCCACGCTCCTACAGCCTAAACCATTGGGTCGATTGAGTTCAAACTTGGAAGTTAAGGTTTTGAGCAGATTCGCGTTAGGCGTTTTTTTCATTTTTTTTTTAAGAACAAAACTAACAGTGGCCCCCATACAATTTTTTTGGTCAAAAACAGAAAATTCGAATTTTCTCAAAAACAAACCGATAGATTTTCTTTAAATTTTCTCTAAAATTTTATTTTTTAACTTGGCTTCTTTTAATAAGAAAAACAAATTTTTTTATTGCTCAGGAAAGGTACCGCTCATAGAACCGTTATTTTGTTTTTTAATTTTCTCAGCAATTTATAAACCGATTTCAATAATTTTTTTTCTGAATAAGCTCTTATATTGTTTTAACAATATTTGATTATCAAAAGTGCAATTTTGAATTGTTTGGATTTTTAAAAAAATATTGAATTTTATTTTTTCAAAATTCGATATCTCAAAAACGTTTCAACATTTTTTTACGAAATTCAAACGTATAGCGTATATTAACAATCTCTAAACAACTCCGTACCAAAAATATTTTTAGAACAAAACTGAAAAATTTTATATATAAAAAATTAATTTAAAAAAAAACCGCTCTAACGATTTTCATAAAAAAATTTTGAAAAATGAAATGTTTTTTTATTTATAAAATGGCATTTAAATTTTTGAAGACAAACTTATTTTTCAGGCAAAATTTTGAATCTTAAAATATTTTTTTTTTAATATTTTAACTGTGCATGAGCCCGAAAGAGCGCATTATTTTGACAAAATTGTAATTACATTCCTAGCTTTTATCTAAATTAGTGCATTTGGTACATATTTATGTATTTTTATAACTAAAATTATTGTAAATACCAACGATGGCCGCCCATGTAGCGCAACTGTATCGGATTAACGAATATGATATATTTAATCAACAATCTATTTTAAAGTGTCTATCAAGAAGTATTATCTTGGTAACTTTGTATATGTGATTTTAAAATATTATTCTTTACGAATAAGGTTGTTTCACACATGATTTACTTTCCTTTGCCTATATAAACTTAGTACAAGTTAAAGAAACGGGCCAGAAAGAGTATATGTATTTACTATTAGAATCACTTTTTCAACGTATACACATTATACCTATTTATAAAAGTATTACGTACGACTTCTACAACTACTGCTTACGTGTCACTTCATAACTAAAATCCCAAACGCACAAAAGCCTGACTGTAAACAAAACATCAATAGCAATTTCTTGTACCTGTTCGTATGCTTGTTATTTTTTTAAACTTTAACAAAATAAATAAACTGAACGTAAAAACTTCATGTTAGCGCTGAAAACTTATAGTAAAGAAGGAATGTAGTATGTACCTTTTAGCTACCAATAACATTCCTTCATTATCATCATAAACATGGTTTTATCTATCTATCTGCATAAAGCTAAGCTCGCCAATGAACTATTCTTTATTCGTTTTAGACATCTACCTACCTGTTACCTAACTACACAACCAATAGGCGATCGCTTTACAATTTAAACATTCATGGCCATGCCTCTTCCTTATCTTATTTATTTTCCATCCTGGTTCTTCTAATATGAAATAACAATAAAGCTATCTAAAGGAAAAAAGCTTTTAAGGAACAAGTTGAATCTATATCGAACGCATCGTAGCTTTATACAATAATAGAAACCATTTTTCATATACAAAGATCGTACCGAAGTAAAAGCAGACTTATGAATGTAAATAAAAACAAATATCGGTAAAAGATCCTAAACAGCTGACGTAAGAATGCAAAAGTTTGTTTCATCCCCTTATTAGATACAATATTAAGCCATTTTGTTTTTTATATAAAGTGCATTGATATAAATAAAACAAAAACAAATTCATCAACCTTCATATGGAAGCTCTTTATGTGAAAATATATACAAGGATAGACTCAAGTAGAATGAAGGAAATTGTGTAGACTTTTTGGGTCGAAAATTAATTATCTCCCTTATTCTGTTGGCTGCTTATGGGAATGGGAATAATATTTTTCTCTCGCTCCCGCTGAATTTCTCCACTTTCGATACTAACGCCACGCCACACCGAGTCGCCCTAAAAGTTTATGCTCATGAGAGTACTATGGTTTTCATATACAAAGATCGTGCGGTTTTTTGACAATTCAAATGGCATTTATATCTTTGAAGCCAAACTTATTTTAAACAGACTCTTTGATTACAGGAGCAAGTTCGTGCGACCCAGTCGTGCATTTTATTATTTCCACTATATGACTGTCAAAGGCGATATCAAATTTTCTAAAACTCTCAATACTCACTCCATATAATACAAATTATAAAAGTAGCTTAAATTCATAAATTTCATTCAAATCTTCAAATGGGATTACCTTAAATAAAGTTGAGAGTAGATTTTATAGCTTGGGGTTTATTCCCTAATAAAGAAAGTGATATAAAAGTATAATTCTACATTCCCAAGGCATTTAATCTACTTTAGGACGTTGAGCGACGAGACGGAGCGTTTACCTTTATTTTTTACCTTTGATTAGATACTGTGGAAAGAAAAGTTTCAACTAACTAAATAAAAAATATTTATACTTCCTACTTCTGTTTTCCTTTTCTTGACACTATATTAAATTTAAAGAAGAAAAGTCAAACAGAATTGTTACTGACTTACTTTTGATAATTTAAAAGTTACAAGTGTTTTTAAAGGAAGGAGTAACTTTTCCTTGTGTCAGCTTGATTTAATAAAAACTTAGAGCGGTTATTGAATAAATTCAAGAAAAACGTTTGCAGCTTTATTACAGACTTTAAAAAATAACAAGAAAATATTTTATTTAGAAATCGGAGTGGTAAGAGATGCTTTAAGAAAGTGGTTGTCATACTTTTGTTCCACAGAAGTTTTGCGACCATAAAAAATGCTGAGGTATAAAAAAAATATATGAAGACATTAAATAAATTAAATAATTTAGTAATAAATAAAGTTCGTCCTAGTAATGAGATAGTACCGGTGTCGTGATGGTTGTCGCCATTCGGATTCGACATAAAAACTGTAACTCCCTTCCACCGAGAGTTGTAAGTCACTAGGCCATGGTTATAACTCTATCGAATATTTCACCACCTAATTTATTTATTTAAGAAAATAACTTTCTAACCCGAAATCCATTACAGCACAAATCTTTTTTATTTCATTGAAATGGGTGCTCAAAAATTACATATGCTTATGTTTGACCGTCCCTATAATGTTCAAGGTGAAAAAATACAAACATTTTTTTTTTACAATATTGCTGTTGAGCAGATTGCATTAAGGTTAATATTGTCTTTTACGATCCAACTTGTATCATCTGCATTATTTGTTTATAATTTAATTTATCAAAAAAGAGGCTTATTGACTGACAAAAACAACTAACATATGTGTATTAATCTTAAAGGTATTCACAGAATTTAAAATTTGCAAAACTTTCATAATACTTTAAGTTATTTTAATAAATTCTTTACTGAGAGAAGGATCAAATATTTAAATTCTTAAAAAGAAACCTTGAATAAAAAAACGTCAATTAAATATTGTATTCTAAAAAATAAGCATTTTTTTATTTTCTCAACACATACTGAAATTTTCTATAAGTTTCTGAAACACGCCTTCAATTCCATCTTATTTTTATAAACGCAAAGAAGTTTTAAGTGTTTGTTTTCTTTTAAAATTCATTATCTATAAAATACAAAAACTTTTAAGATCAAACTGAAGAAATCTGCTTTTTGAGTTGACTTTGCTTTGGATGCAAATAACATTTGAACATGAATTTTAATAATATGAATTCCCAAAAAAAGCAAAAGTCACACTTTCGTTAAACTTATGACAAAGTGAAAAACCAAATTAGTGATTTGTATCTATTATTTTAATATAAAAGCTTTAAATTCCTAGAGAGCTCAAGTGAGAAGAGATTCTTACTTTCTTACTTAAGGTGGGGCTAAAGTCCGGGGCGGACCTGGGCCTCAACCAACAAGCGTCTCCAGCCAGCTCGGTCCCTAGCAAGCTGTCTCCAGTTTCGCACGCCAAGTGGGTTGAGGTCCTCTCCCACCTGGGTGTGCCACCTGAGTCGCGGTCTTCCTCTACTGCGCCGTCTCTCGGGATTGGATTCGAAGACCTTCCGGGCTGGAGCGTTGATGTCCATCCGCTCTACATGACCTAGCCATCTAAGCCGTTGGACTTTAATTCTGCTAACTAGGTCAGTGTCGCTGTACAGCCTTTAGAGTTCGTCGTTATATCTTCTCCTCCTTCTCCATCTATGCGTACGGGACCAAAAATCACCCGAAGAATTTTTCTCTCGAAGCAGCCTAAGACTCTCTCATCTTTCTTTGACATGGTCCAGGCCTCAGAGCCAGTAATGAGAACCGGGATGATGCGTGTCTTATAGATGGTGATTTTAGATGTTCGAGAGAGGACTTTACTTCTTAATTGCCTTCTAAGTCCAAAGAAGCAGTGATTTGCAAGAGTTATTCTTCGTTTGATTCCAGCACTGGTATCCTTGTCTGTGTTAATAGCGGTGCCTAGGTAGATAAAGTCCTTAACTACCTCAAAGTTATAGCTATCCATGGTGACGTTTTGTCCAAAACGTCGTTGTTCAGTGTCCTTTTATGATGTCAGCATATACTTGCTCTTGCCCTCATTGACCACTAAACCCATCTTCTTCGCTTCCGTCGCAATGCTCAAAAACGCTCGCCTGACATCACGCTTTGACCTTCCAATTATGTCAATATCATCTGCGTATCCGAGTAATTGCATATGGACCTTTGGAAGATTGTGCCTCTAGTGTTGACGTTTGGCAATGCCTTGTCTAAAACCGTTTTTGACAACAAATGCATCAGTGAGAACTTTTCTGACCTTGATAGAGCACTGTGCATTCTCCATCGTCATTCTGTACAAACGGATAAGTTTGACAGGGATGCTAAAACTAGACATTGCTCTGTAGAGCTCTTCCCTATAGATGCTGTCATACGCGGCTTTAAAATCGATAAAGAGATGGTGGGTATCGATTTGAAGCTCCTGGGTTTTTTCCAAGATGCCGTAGTGTGAATATTTGGTCAATAGTGGACTTTCCTGGTCTGAAGCTACACTGATAAGGACCAATCAGGTTGTTGACAAATGGCTTCAGACGTTCACATAATACGGCAGAGAGGATCTTATATGCAATGTTAAGGAGACTGATGCCTCTGTAGTTGGCGCAGTTTAGAGGGTCTCCTTTCTTATGTATCGGGCACACTATGCTGAGATTCCACTCATCGGGCATGCTTTCTTCCGACCATATTTTGCAGATGAGTTGGTGCATGGTCCGTACCAAGTCATCGCCTGCTGCTTTGAATAGTTCAGCAGCGATGCGGTCAGCTCCAGCACTTTTGTTTGACTTAAGTTTAGATATAGCTATCTTCACTTCGTCAAGGTCGGGTAGGCGGAATTTTTGATCTGCGTCGCCGAGGTTGAGTGGTTCTATCTCCCTTACAGCGGAATTCGGTTCGTCATCGCCGTTATATAATTTGGAGAAGTGATCTTTCCATATTCTCAGCATCGACTGTGGTTCTACTACGATGTTCCCTTCATCGTGTTTACAGGCTTCGGTTCGTACCTCATTCCTGTTGTGACATGCCTCTATCTCCTCGATCGCGCGCTTCTCATGCTCTCTATTTTCCATCTAAGAAGCCGGTGTTCCTCTTTCCTCTTTTGCTCGTAGAGCTCGCGAGCAGCTCTAGTCCTTTTGTGCAGCGCCGTTTTGTATGCCTCTTGTTTCGCTGCGTGCGCTTGTTGGCATTCGTCGTCAAACCAGGGGTTTCGCTGTGGTGGCAATGTTGCCACTAGTTTTCAATGCTTATTGCAGGAAGCATAGGACTCCTTAAGAAGTTATTAGAGACTCGATCGGAAAAGGACATGGTAGTTTCTTGCGATTGTAGTTGTCTAACGTCGAATCTTCTCACAGTACTTCCTTGTTTTGGCTTGGATCGGGATATCCGTAGCCGTACCTTGGCTACACCGAGGTAGTGGTCCGAGTCAATGTTGGCCTCTCGGAATGTTCGGATATCCTGTATACTGGAGAAGTGTCGTGCGTCGATCGCAATGTGGTCAATCTGGTTGACGGTTGATTGATCAGGAGATTTCCATGTCCCCTTGTGGATATTAAGATGTGTGAACTGCGTACTAGCTACCAGAACGTCTCGCCCCGCAGCGAAATAGATCAGCCTGAATCCGTTGTCGGAGGTAGTGTCGTGCAGGCTGTATCTTCCGATTGTGCCACCAAAGATTTCTTCTCTTCCTAGCTTGGCATTAAAATCTCCTAAGACAATTTTAATGTCATAGCCAGGGCACTGCTCATATGTCTTGTCCAAGAGCTCGAAGAATATGTCTTTGGTGTCTTCATCTTTCTCCTCTGTTGGGGCATGTGCGCATATTAGGCTTATGTTGGCGAATTTAGCCTTGATGCGGATTGTCGTGATGCGCTCGCTCACACTGTTGAAACTCAAGACTTTTTGCCTGAGCCTAGTTCCAACAACAAATCCACACCCAAATAGACGCTGTCTTTGTTCTCAGTAGCAGTCGCCGTAGTATATATCGCAGTCTTTTAGTTTGCGTTTGCCCGGTCCATCCCATCGCACTTCTTGGATGCCTGTAATATCTGCCTTGCAGCAGTTAAGGGCTTCCGCTAATTGTTCGGCTGCACGTGGTCTGTTAAGGGACCTAACATTCCAGGTACATATCCGAAGTTCGTTGTCCTTATTTCGTTTGCGTGGGTTGTCAACAGTGAATCCGTCCGTATCGGAGGCTTGTTGGTGCTTCAAAAACTGTGATATTTTTACGTGGAAGTCACCCCGACGGCACAACCCCCAACCTGGAGGGCCAGATCCTTAGTATAACTCCAAGGAAGGGGAGCCGGATAAACCGTTCCTTACAGGCCTGGGCTCCGAATATGTCGAAGAAGCCCTATAAGGTGTTCACTAAGAATTTCAACCTTACTGGAACTGTAGACGCCACCGTTGATTCTATCTCGAAAATTCGTCCGCTGCCGCTGGATAAGGAGAGGTGCCTAAGTGAAAACACCTCTCCCATCCTCTCTCGTTTGCTGCCCCTAACAACTTTTCACTGGGGTTGGAACCCAATCTCCAGTTGAGGTACTAGGCACCCGATGTTCACCGCGGGGAGGTGAGAGTAGGAGTTGATAGACAGAGGTGGGTTTTGAGAAAAACCTGTGGACGCTTGTGTCCTTTTGAATGCACATGTGTATAATTTGAAAATTGGTAGTTATGTAGCCGATTTATTTTGGAAGTCGAATTGGTTTTTATATAATTTGTTTTATTGGTTCCTATTTACTTTACTAATTTTATTTGAATTGTAAATTTAGTTTTAAAAAAGCTTAATTTTGAGTTGAAATATAATCTTTTTTTAGTAAAAGGTGAACAATTACTATTTTTACTTCATAGTATCTATATTTAGTCTAAATGTTACCTATCTTAAGCCTGAGTAATAGTCTAACTCATTTGTATTCTCTCCACAACCAAACTCACTCAACCAAGTGGTTCTCTCTGATTTTTGTTGTGCGTGGCGTGAAGTCGTAAAGTGCGCTAATTGCAATAACTGAGTTGTGAAAATAATGAAAAGTAATTTGTCGAAAACAAAAGAATTGTTTATCAAAGGAGTTGGAGTCAACATGATTATTGTGCTAAAAATAATATTGGGAAAGTCATTTTGGAATTTTTTAAATTTAATTATTTTTATTGAATGAAGTAGTTTTGTTCCTATTTTACCTTTTCTCATTAAGAATAGGTAATCAAATCTCTTCTTTTTAACTCTCCAAGAAAAATAAGTAAACAAACCTCGTAAGAAACAAGTAAACAAATCACTTATTTTGAATTTTGAATCGTGTATTTAACTATACATACACAATCAGATACAACAGCAAGTCATTTCATGTTTTTCGCGGTTGGCCTTTTTTTGTAATTTTTCCCCTCATTTCTTATAAAGAATAGGTTAACAAATCTCATCTTTTTAACTATCTAGTAAAAAATAAGTAAACAAATAACATCTTTTTTACTTCCTCATAAAAAACAAGTACAACTATTACAAGCATTTTCCCTGGACGCAAAAAAAGACTCGAACCATCGGACGACTGGCAGAAAATAGCGTGCAAAATCATTTTTGATAATATCGGTAAGTACTTTCAATTTATTAATTTAATTTAAATTTTCTAAAACCTAAAAACCAGAAATACTTGTCGTACTTTAAAAATAAGTTGTAAGATATATGTATCTTATTGAACATTTCAGATTCCTACACTTCTGAACAAATGGCAAGTCTACAATCCATCAAAATGGGGCTGGGGGCATACAAAGTGGATTCCGTTGAAAATAAGCAACTCCTCGAAAAGTTGATGGCTAAGCCGGAGGTTAGCTTGAACCTTGTTATCGAGAAACTGTGAATTGGAGTTGAGGGGACGGATACAGCTAAAATTCCCTACAATTTGTTGCACATCAAAGATCAAGCCCAGATGAATGAGCACGAAAAAAAAATTGTGGCTGATCCAGTTTTTTAGCTAGCCTTGGTATGTGTAATTTTTTTTGTATTTTTAATAATGTATTTTTTTTAATGTTTCTCAATAATGAATTTTTACTAATATTATTTTTCTCTATATGTGTTAAATTATAACTAATATATTCGTAACGCTCTGTTTTTCTTTTAAACAGGTTCGGAAACTCAGCACATTAGGAGGATTAAGCGCGAATAAAACTGTACAGTGTCCATGTGCATGTTTGAAGATCCTTTGCTCCTCCATTATTCGTGCTTCGGGACAGCCAACAAAAAACGGTTCGATGTGTTTAAGCAAATTTTTTAGTTGATGGTGGAGGCGGTCAGGTTCCCCAACATTAGCGATGCGGAGGGATCCGCATACATAAAAACGTACTTAAAACAGGCCCGTTTCGGGCTGGGAAAAATGTAAGTTCATTTTACCTACATTTCTTTTTATATAGTTATATTTATATATTAATGTAGCTATAATAAACTAAAAAAAAAATATTTAAATTTTACTTTTATTTTATTTCTAATACATTTTTGTATTTATTTTCAGCGACCGGCAGCAACCGATTAATGTTTTTTTATTAATCTTAAGTTATATAAATATATTTAAGTATGCATTAGTTATAAGTTCCTAAAATAGTTAAATGTTTAGTTTAAACATGAACAAAAAACATGTAAAAAGTAATTTTTTAACATATTTGTATTTAAAAAGAATTTTGCTTTCAGTAAAGTTATAAATAGTTATAAAATAACTGATCTCGGAATTATACTGTTTTTTTTTTTTGGTAACCTATTTCTAACCGACGAAAAATAGTGGTTTTTAAGTAACTTAATTACAACGTTAAAACCAATAAGTATTAAAAAACCGATGTGTAGATTTCTTTACTACCTGTAAAAACTGGTAAATAAAATACGTCGCCATAACGCTTCAAAATAACGTTAACGGAACGTAAGATATTAACCACGTCTTATCGGTTACATTTAATCTCCAATAAACAGTTATTATTTTACTGTTAAAATCTGGTTTTTGTTACCACACAAAAACCCAGGTTTAGAAGAAATTATTATTAAACTCATTTAAATCGGTTTTTTGTTACCAAGAAAAAACCCAAGTTCAAAAGTTACTGACCATTTCGGGAAATGTTAATGGTTCTGGAACGTCTCCAAGCCGTGATTTTTCCAGATTAAATTACTTTTCGGTAAATAACCTCGGGTTATAAATCGGTTTGTAGGCTGATTTTTTACCAAATATTGTTGCTTGGATAGCAGTTTAAAAAAAAGGTGAACATTTTGGTAAACCCTAAATATCTTACGAACCAAAAGCGATGGAGACTTGAATTAAATGTTATACAATATATTGTAATTTGATTCAAAAAAGCGTATTTTTTGAAAAAAAAATCCAATTAACGGTTTTTTTTGTGAATCAAAAAAAAAAAAACTGAAAAAAAATGATCACCTCGAATATTTTACGAATACAAAGTGATTTTATTTTCAAAACAATTTTGTGTCTCAAAAAATAAAGTTTTTAAAATTGGTAAAATTTTGAGAAAAATCGAATTGACAGTTTTTTTTTATAAAAATTAAACACCTACAAAAATACATTACTCAAAGTCGTTAAAAATTGACTTTCGACTCAAATATATTTTCAAAACTTTGAGATATTGCCTTAAAACTACTTTATCTTTTAAATAATATTGTTTTCAACATTCAGTAAAACTTTGAGCAAAATCAAATTGACAGTTTCTTTACAGAAAATTGTAATTTAAAAGAAAATTTAACAAAAATTGGTAAGAACTGATTTTCGACTCAAATATCTTTTCAAAACTTTGAAATTATGGATTCCAGCTAATTTAAACTTACAAGAAATATTGTTTTCAACATTTGGAAAAATTTTGAGAAAAATCGAATTGACAGGTTTCTTACAAAAAAAATTTAAATCTAAACAAAAAAATTAATAAAATATTGTACAAATTTATTTTAGACTCAAATATCTTTTGAAAACTCTGAGATATTGGATTTAAACTACTTTAACCTTTTAAAAAATATTGTTGTCAACACTTAGTAAAATTTTGAGGAACATCTATTTTTTACAAAAAACTAAAAGTCTAACAAAAAACAATACTAAAACTTTTTAAAAATTTACTTTTGAATCAAACAGCTTTTCAAAAATTAAAAATATTGTTTTCAAACTCATATTATGTCACAGAAAGTATTGTTTTCGATTTTCAGGGGTGGAGTCGGCTAGGGTGATTGTTGAGAAATGACAATCAAAATGATTTGATCTACATTGCAAATGATACCTAAAAAGCTGACACAAATTTTCAAACAAATATGTTTATTTCGAATAGAGCTACCAGACGCTTACTCAAACGACTGGACAATTTTCTCAGTTCAATTTGTTTCTTTAAAAACTAACATTCCTGTGACCCACAAAGCTTACGACATCTTAGACGGAATGAAAATGATAGTGAATTTGATTATCAAAAAAACGATAGTCAACTAACACCTTAGCCGATTCCACCCCAGTATTTTTTTTTATAAAAATCCAACAGTCCGTTTTTTCACAAAAAAAATAAAATCTACAAAAAATAGTACGTAAGAAATAAAAAAAGTTAAGAAATGCTACTAAAATTGATACAAATTTTTTTCGATTAAAAATCTATTTAACAAAATTAGATTTTCAAACTAAACTGTTTCCTTATATGTAAAATGTTGTTGGTAATTTTAAAATGTTTAAGAATAATTCAACTGACAACTTTTTTAACCCGAAAACCTACAATCTTTTAAGCAAGACAAATAGACAGGCGGGATGGGAAGTTTTCAGTGTGGGTCGCATCCCAGCCTCTTTTTTCCTTTCTGCATCGTTATCTGTTTAACAAAATTTATTTGAAGTCAATATCTTTTGAGAAATGGACAACGCAAAAAAGCTTTCCAAACCAACGATCGTACGTACACACAAACGCACATACATCCCTCAAAAAGTATTTTATTTAGACTCTAGGGATCTTGAAATTTTGCTGATTAGGATACTTAGTTCATTTGACCACCATGAGTAGTTGACCTTTCGTTTGATTTCGATACAGGGCAAGAGCTGTCATAAACGGTCGACTAGGGTGAATGTATTTCCATGTCTCAGACTGTTGTCATGCTATGGAAATTTTTTGACATAAAGTTCTGATTCGGTCAAACATTATTTAATACCTGTGTTTTATAAGATACGTTATGCTAAAATCCAAAATTCTTAAAAGACTCAAATCTTTAGAAAAATGGTTCTTTTTTTGTTTCCATAATTCTTTCAGGTAAGAAAATTTTATCGCATAGTATGACAATGAAAGAACTATATCTCGATTTTGTATATTCAAGCCCAATTCCCGCCAGGGATGACAAGGAAAACATAGCTATAGGTTATTGTATTGCTAGCGATTAACAATTCAATGACTTTGCGTGCTGACACGAATAAGGAATATTAATTGATTTAAGTATGTTATTGTTGTGATACTAACCAATTAAATTTATAATGTTAGACAGGTGGGAAAAAATATAAACAAAGTCGGGAGTTAATGACAGTGAAACAAAAAATAGTAACATCCAATTTATCAAAAAGTAAAGTAATTTGTTAATTTTCAATAATGAAATTATTGAAAGACATAACTTCTTAAATGCTGAAACCAAAACGCCTTGAACTTACATTTTTTTCTAATCAGGATGTTGTTACTGATTTTTCGTATAAATTTTGCTCACAAGTTCACAATTCATCAAGCAAATCAAGCTTTGAATACCTTTAACTCAACATGTTAACAAAAATATATCTGTCTTGCTGGCAGCTAAATTTGTACTATCAATTCAATTCCCAGAAAAAAAAATTAAGTTCAAAAAAATCAAAAAGGATAACATACCCCAAACCTTAGAGCACTTTAAAACATGATATTCCACTTAGGGAAAACTTTTGACTTTTGCTTTAACAATTTTGATATTTTAACAACTACTTTATAATACCAACATATTCCTTCCATGGCAATGCACATCAGAGAATTCTCAAATCTTTTGTACCAGATTAAACCCAATTTGGGTATGGTATCGTATTGAAAAGGTTTTTTAGAGATATCCAGATCCAGCTACACCTCATACCTATATGATGCAAGCATCATACTTATATCTATTAGGAACGACAACGACCTTGATGTAAAGGAAAATTGATTCTTTTCCGCCGGGAGCCATCAAATGGAAATTGACTTGGAATTTTACGTAAAAAGCCAGTAGCTTTTTTCGATATTGTATATGTTAACGTTTTGACTCACAAAGTACGATCTTCGGAAGTAACGACATTTCATTTATTAGCCTTCTAATATTCCCTAATCAAATGATAAGTACACAAAGTAGGTACCTCTGCTTATATAAGTATGTCCTTAACAAGCACTTCAACGGAAAATGCATTTAAAATACAGTTTCCTTTTTATATGGAGTTGATATTTCCTATTTTTCCTTTTTTTATCCTACTAAACGATAGACTTTTGGGTTTAAATTTTCTAAACTTTTCGTGGGATAAAAAAGTAGTCTTGCTTTGGGACTGCACTTAGTTGGTATTCATTACCATGATTTTTTGGGGAAAACTTTTCCCTTAACTACCTAGGTTCTTGGTATAAGGAACATACATTTATTATGAAGTTCGCGCAATCATCCAACGACAATGTCAAGAAATTTTGCTACCTAGTTCCTAGTTATTGCCTCAATGAAGTTACCATTTTTTAAAAGTCAATTAAAAGTGTTCTGTTATGAACTTTCCGAAAATCTCTGCTGCTTTGCACGTCCTAATAGCTTAAGAGAACTAAGTTTATACAAATTCTTGAAATATGAAGAACAAAATTAAAGTGTAAGGTACTTAGAGGTTTTAACCTTTTTTCGATGCGTTACGAATAAAAGGAGCTACCAATTTTTTCATGAAAATACATCAATTTTAAAACCCTTGAAATCATGATAGAGGCAGAAGAATATATTAAGGCTTCACGCTGGGAATGAACAGAATCTATTTGGTCATTTGTCACTTTTAAAGCTTTCATGCTTTAACAATTTAATTTTTGCGCTTCAACAATTCATTGAAATTTATTAGATTCCCTACAAAAATGTTGAGAATTTTTAAGTCACAATTCGGAACACTGAAGCAAAAATGCATCAAGGCCCACTTTATGCTTGGGGGCTATGTTAAAAAAGAAGAATTGTCGCGTTCGTGGTTTGGACAATTTAAGAATGATTGTTGCAAATTCTCTCCATCCTCATCACTGTTTCGATTTGTGGGATGGGTCTAACTTATTCGACATTAGCGAAGCTGTGGCAGCTGTTTCCTCCTAATGTAAGAAATTAATTAATAATTTTTTACCAAAAACAAAAAATGTTATTGAATTCAGATTCCAGAAGAAATGGTCACATTGCACACCACAAAGTCAGTGGTTAACTTTAAAAAGTTGCACTATTTTAATGCGACAACGACGGGCGTCATTGTGAAACCATTGTTCGTCGCGAGACGGACAGAATTTATTTAAATTAACTTTAAAACTACTTTTAAATTGAAGTCTAGAATTATAATATTTTTTGATTTTACATACATATGTACGTATGTATGTCGTAGAAATCCTTTGTGAAAAAGTTTTTCGAAAAGCGCACATTTCATTTTTAAAAGTTTTGACTATTGTTCCGATTGTAAGAAAGTTCGCCCTATAAGAAATGCATAATTTTCCTTTAATCTTTATAAAAATTATTGCAGTTTTATTTTGTCGTTAATTTATTGACTAATATGTAGTTTTAAGATTTTGAAAAATGTGAAATTCCGGTGCGGAACTGTGTCTGAAACATTCCATAGATCTTTTAAGTTTTTCATGCTTTGGAGATCTTGATGAAGAACTAGGGCAACCGAAACTTTGCCTTGATTCTTATTTTGTATGATATAAAATTAAGTTCTTTTTTAAAAGAAAATAAATAATTTTAGATCTTGTAATCTTTTAGGCATGGTTTGTTTTGTGGCCAAACCTTTCGACTGTCATTGGTGGGAGCTACTTCCTCTAATTGTATCTCTGATCTTAGCCGTGGCGTGTGAAATTTTCCGAGGAAGACATTTGAATGATATTGTTTTTAGCGTGATTTAATTGTATGTTTCACTACTTAAACATGTTTGTTTTGGAGATTTTGGCTTTGGGAATTTTGACAACTGGGTTTTCTTTTGCAGGTTTTGGGTTCTGGAATTTTAGATAGGGGAACATTTCTTGAGAAGAATGTCACAAGGCCTAGGCTTAGACTTTAGTTGTTTTTCGAAAGACTAAAAGATTAACTGATATAATGATAAACCGTTCTAATGACTTTGAGGTTAACAGAGTAAATTTGAAATATGCTTTTGAAACAAAATCTCCAGTGATGGAAATATTTTAAACAATTTTTGATACTGAGGTTATGAAATTGATCTGGAATCAAGCTAGTCTTTCGCATCTCAAAAAAATCATCATAATCTTAATTTGCAAAAAGAAGACTTCTACTATGGCATTATGCTCCAAAGTGGTTACCACTCCAGGAAGTCTATGCATTGGAAATAAGATAAGAATACGTGAACCGCATGTCCCGAGATCAAAAAATACATTGATTTCACGAATAATAATCAGTTAGATGTTTAAGGCAAAATGGCAAAGCTCACGCTGCATATAATCTCTTATGCCAAAAATATCAGCAATAGGGCTTTTTACAAGAAAAATTATTAATTGATGAAAAATGGGGGTCAAAGTGCTTGACTTTGGCCACAATTTTTCAAATCAGTTTATATCAAAGGAAAACCTGTTTGTTTTGGTTTCAAGAACTGGATTCTAACGAGTAGTTATGGCTACGTACAGCTATAAGTTTGATACTTATTGTGGTGCAAAAAATGTGAAAACTGATTAGTTACAAATGCCAATGGGATCTTGAGTTGTACTTGAGCTTTTAGAAAAAATTTCATTTCCCTTGATCACATTATATTTTATAAAGGGTATTTCAATTGGAGCGGGTAGATTTTGACGCCCGGTGGTGGGCATTTTGTTTTGGTGACATCTGCCAACTGTTTATTATTCAGATTAAACATAATGGTTACACAATTTAGCAGAACGTTTAAATAATAAAACGTTATTATTATTCGTAAACGCAAACGTTGAGCGCATTGCACCCATTTTACGGTAGACGTTGTGGCCCTTCACAGTCGACTCTTTGACATTTGGTGGCCAATTTGATACGACTGTTTCAGTACACAAACTGCCAACAACCCTACGTTCAAGGAACGCAAGATCGGCCGAGAGAATCACAGCTCCGCGGTCCGTAAAAGTGTACAGCAGAACTCGAGGCAGTCTATTCCTCGCCGTGCACAAGAACTCGGCCGTTTTGCAGACTTTAACTTGAATTTTGCGTCATGAATTGTGACTAAACCCGTACAAGATGCAACTTACCCAATAGCTTAAAGTTCATGACCATAGACAAAACCGACCGTTTGTTCGCTGACTCGGCTTCAAATCGTTTGGAAGAGAACCCAAATTTCCGTATATGGGGCTACACCAACAAACGAGAGGTTAATCAGGTGGCAATGCATCCTCAAAAAGTGACCGTTTGGTGTGGATTGGCCTTTCGAAAAAAAGATAATTTTGTTAATACCTCAGGCACAGCTTGTTAAATTCCCATAGGAAGTTATTTTAATGGGTCCGATTTGTCAAATTGAAAATTTTGACATTTCTCGACGTTTCAAGGTCCCTAGAGTAGAAATAAAAGATTTTTAGAAAGATGTCTGTACGAGCGTGTGTACGTACGTTCGAACGTCCGTAGCTCAAGAACAAGAAGAGATATCTATTTCAAATAAATTTTGCAGATAATAAAACAGAAAGATGTAGAAAGGACTCTCAAGAAAATTGCGTTGGTGGTTTTTTTTAGCATAGCAGTTTGAAAAAAAGGGAAACATTTTGGTTAACCCTAAATATCTTACGAACCAAAAAGGCTAGAGACTTGAATTAAATTTTATATAATATATTGTAACGCGATATTAAAGACGTATATTTTTTGAAAAAACCCATTTAAGGGTTTTATTTATATATCAACAAAAACTGAAAAAAAATTTGTCACCTCCAAAATTTTACGCCTTAAATATGATTTCATCTCCAAAACAATTTTGTGCAACGAAGAATAATGTTTTTAGCATCTGATAAAATTTAAAAAAAAAATCGAATTAACAAAATCAAATTTAAAAAAATAGAAATCTAAAAAAAACGTTATTCAAAGTTGTTAAAAATTGAATACCGATTCAAATATCTTTTCAAAAACTTGAAATAAAGGCTTCAAACTTATTTAATCTTATGAGAAATATTGTTTTTAATATTCTGAAAAATGTTAAGAAAAATCGGATTGACAGTTTTTGTACAAAAAATAAAAAACCTAAAAAAAATGGATAAAAGTTGATAAAAGTTGAGTTTCGACTCAAATATCTTTTTAAAAGTTGTAGGTATTGGCTTTAAACTACTTTTATCTTTCAAAAAATATTGTTGTTAACATTCAGTAAAATTTTGAAAAAAATCGAATTGATGGTTTTTTTCCACAAAATTAAAAACCTAAAAAAATTAACAAAATTTTTTAAAAATTGATTTTCGCCTCAAAAAATTGAAATATTGGCTTCATACTAATTTTTTCTGATAAGAAATATAGTTTTCAACATTCCATAAAATTTTGAACAAATTCGAATTGACAATTTTTTTAAAAAAAAAAATAAAACTCTAAAAAAAACAATACTAAAACTTGTTAAAAATTTTCTTTCGACTCAAATAGCTATTCAAAAATTAAAAATATTGGCTTCAAACTTATTTTATTTCACAGAAAATATTGTTTTTGATATTCACTAATTTGTATATAAAAATCCAACAGTCCGTTTTTTCATAAAAAATAAAAACTACAAAAAATAGTACGCAAATTCGGTAAAAATTGATACGACGGGATGGGAAGTTATCAGTGTGGGTCGCATTCCAGCCTCTTTTATTATATATTGTATCATGATACCAGTATATTTTTGGAAAAACAAAATATGGTTAACTGTTTTTTTATAAATCAAAAAAAACTAACAAAAAATGTTTCACCTCGAAAATTTACCGAATACAAAATTATTTCATCTCCAAACCAATTTTGTGCAACGAAAAATAACGTTTTTAACATCTGGTAAAATTTTGAGAAAAATCGAATTGACAGTTTTTTACAAAAAAATCCTAAACAAAAATTAACAAAAGTTGGTAAAAATTGATTTTTGACTCAAATAACTTTTCAAAACTTCAAGATATTGGCTTGAAACTACTTTTATCTTTTGAAAAACATTGTTGTCAATATTAAGTAAAATTTTGAGAAAAATCGAATTGGCAGGTTTTTTTACAAAAAATAAAAACCTTAAAAAAACAATACTTAAACTTGGTAAAAATTAACCTTCGACTCATATAGCTTTTCAAAAATTAAAAATTTTGTCTTCAAACTATTTTCATTTCATAGAAAATATAATTTTCGATATTTAGTAGTTTTTTTTTTATAAAAATCCAACAGTCCATTTTTTCATAAAAAAATAAATGTACAAAAAATTTGTTTTCGTCTAAAAATCTTTTTAACAAAACTAGATTTTCAAATTAAACTATTTCTCTATATGAAAAATATTGTTGATAATTTTAAAATGTTTAAGAATAATTCAACTAACAACTTTTTTAACCCAACACGAAAACCTACAAACTTTTAAGCAAGACAAATTGACAGACAGGATGGGAAGTTATCAATGTGATTGGATTTATTCTTGAGTTTGTTTGGAATTTTCTAAGCTTGGCTTGTAATTTTGACAATTTTAAAAGCAATGCTTTTTAATATAAACAAGTTTCATAGACCAGCTGTGAAATAGTTAAAACTTTTTATTCGGGGCACATATAATTTTTGTAGGTCTATTGTAGTTCTTAGTAGCTTGCATTTCTTAGGATAATAAAATGTATACATATATAAAACTTGGTATTATTTGAAAAAAAAAAATTCCTTTAACTTAAAAATTTCAATATTTCATCAAAAGAATAACCTTTATTTCTAATCTCTGCGATTATGTGGATCTCTCTTTTTCGTTTGTTCAATATCGTCTTAATATTCAATTTGGCCGAAACCAAATTTGTTTTATTTTTATGAATTTAAACCCTAAAAAAATGTTGCAAGAAAATTTAATAACCGACCCTAAACCAATGTTAACCAAGACAAGGCAAATACACAAAGAAATATTACAATGACAAAACAATTAAAAAGGGATTCATGCGGTTACGAAAGGTTTTCTCAATTGAACAATATTTAATATTTTTGGGATTAATTCGATATATGAGAATTTTAAAACATATACAAACCACATATGTAAGGCTAATTTGGTGAAATGAAAAAAGGTTATGATTCCTTTACATCACACTCGAAAAAAAAAGGATTATCTACTTGCGATTACATTTAAGTGAACTCAATTCACATTAAAGAATTAATTAAATATTAAGCTTAACGCTCAACTAATTTAAAAGTGATGAAAAAAATACTTAAACTGAATTTAAACCGCAAGTTTGTAAAAGAAAAATATATCGGTCAAATATGTGCAAATAACAGCATAATAGGTTTAATAAAAATAAAAATCACGAAATAGACCAAATGCCAATAAATTTGTATAAGACCACTACTCAATAAGGGTGTTTAATAAACATGTTGAGAGAAATCATAATGACAAAAAGCTTTCAGCATGTTCTCAAAAAACATTTGCAACCCTTTATTCTCTACAAAAACACTACGAAAACGACCTTGAACATGAAAATATTGCAGCCTTCTTTTTAGAGTATTAGGAACATGTTTCCTTTAACTTCAGTTTCCATTGAATCTAAAAAAAAATTCTCTTAAGGTTTTTCTTAAAGAGACAAAATTTAATTTGGTTTTACTCTTAAAAAATCCATCTGATTTAAAAATAGGACACAGCTATAGAATTTAATTTGGTATTTCTTAATAACAATATGAACTATAATTGTACTTTAACCTCAATCAATAAACTTATTGTACTCATTAGATGAATGTGACAATAGGTCAACTATTTTAATCAGGTAAATGTACTCGTAACTCAAAGTATATACAATATGATTGTAGCACACAAGAACCGCTCTTTATACAAAATTTGAATATTAAAAAATTGATGCTGCTTATTTACTTAATTTTCAAACACTGTTGTCTAAGTTGAAAAAAAGAGGAAATTAAAAAGAATTTTTCTTTCCAGTTTTCCATAATTTAGAAAAATTACCCTTTTATAATAATATTGGATAGAAAATACTAATTTTTAGTTTAAGGGGGTATTCTGGTCTAGAGACATGAATTTTAGGTAATTTTTGAAGTGCTGTAGAAAAAAGCAAGCAAAAATTTTACCATCAATTTTTGTATACATTATTTATTTACATTTAGGAAGAAGAAAAAAAAATAAAAAAGTAAAAAAAAAATAAAAATTCCGTTAGTTATCAGCTGATGAAGTGGTGCGTCTCAAAAATTTGGGGCGTGACCATACCCACGATTTTAACTCTCCTAGAAATCTGAAATCAAAAACTAAAAATGATTATTAATCTACAATAATGTCGCAACGTCTGGAACTACGGAAAAGTTACAAACATTATTTTTTACAAAATGGCGACTGTCTAAAGAAAAATAAAAAAAAATTACCATTTTTTTGAACATTCTTCGATTTGTTAAAAATAGTAAAAATGAAAATTGGGGCATGGCCGTAGTTCCGGACGTAGACAAGTCCCTAAAGAAGACTCTCTTAAAATTTCAAGTAAATCGGTTCGGCAGAACCTGAGAAATCGTGGGTATCAGATTCAAAAAGACAGTTCTGAGAAAAACGCGTTTAAAGTACCCATTATGTCTTTTGTTCTATTAGTTGCAGCCCAACCGATTTGGATGGCTGATCAGCAAAATACTTATTTCTCCGAAAATAATTTGAATTTGGGGAAATCCTCTCGTAGACATATTCTTAAATAGTTAAACTATGAAAATATGAAGAGAAAAAAAAATCGATTTTTTTTAATTTATAGACCAGAATACCCCCTTAAGAAGTTATATTGCCTTTGTTATGTGAGAACTTGGATGTTGAGAAGTAAACTTTACAAATTTAAAGAAGTGCTAACAAATTTAAATTAAAGTTATCAAATAAAATTGTTAAACAAACATAAGGTTATAGAACCTTAAATTTTGTTGTTTTCAAAATCAAAATGTAGAAAAACAACTTGCAAATTGTCAGAAAAATTCTTTGACATGCGTCTATGGTTTAGAAGAAATTATTGAGAAAGAACATGTTTTCTGTTTAAAGGATTGTTTTTGAGATTAAGAGATTACATTTTTGGAGTTAATCATTTTATAATTTGCAAAACCTTACGCCACGTATTTGCAAAGGAATATTGATCGTATCTTAGCATGGATGTCCGTTTATGGTTGCGGCTTTTGAAGCTCTATAATTGGGAAAGAGTTTATAAAATAACAATTGATGTTAACAATATCATTAAAATAACCTTTCTTGTATGTTGTGCAAGTCAAATCTGGTGTTTGAAAACAATTTCCGAGTAAGCTTAAAGCATATAATTTATAACGATGGTTATGTTTAATCTCAAGTTGGATAGGCTATTTTGGATATGTGGATTTTAAGATACCTTATTGAACGAGTTGGATATCTTAATTGAGACAGCTGATAAAAAATGAAAGCACAAAAAGCATACATTACTTACATTTTAAAGACCAAAATTATTGTAAAATAAAATTTTCAATGGATAATTTTAATAATTCACCGGATTTTATCAAAAAAACCTACAAACTTGCAATGAATTTTCAAATTCCACTATTGTTAAATCAGCTATTCTGTCAGTTGGTATTAATGTATACCTTTGGATTGCTTTTTGACATCCCAGCTGGTTTGGATAAGTTTATTTTTTTTTACAAGTAAAGCACTAAGCGTTGGAATTTCCCAAGATCAAAAATTAGCTACTTAAAACGGGTATAAAAAATGGCCTGGGATACGACCCACACTGATAAATTCCCATCCCATCTTTCGATTAGTCTTGCTTAAACAGTTTGTAGGTTTTCGCGTTTTGTTAAAAAAGTTTTCCGTTAAATTATTTTACAAATTAACAACAACATTGTATATATGATGAAATAGTTTGATTTGAAAATCTTTTATTTGTGTTTCGCGGCAAAGGTATAACCAGCGAAATAATTTTATTTTCTTTTAAGTTTTAATAAAATACAGATTTTAGTTATACGTTATAAGAATGACTTCTTTATTTTAAATTGCAAGGAAGAATGAAAATATTACAAGTGTATGAAAACTTTACACCTCGCTATTGAAAGTTATATGAAAGTCAGCTGTGATATATAAATAATTACATAAGTATTTCAAAGGTTATTGACATTTCATAAATTTCTTGCAGACTGGAATAATATTAAATTTAGCATATACAATTACATGTTTAACTTCTTTTTGCAGTGTGAAGCAAATACATATTTAATTTAATACATACAAAACATAGTAATGATGAAAGTATGACAATTAAATTTTAATGAAAAGAAAAGAGATCATTATATAATTAGCTTTGCAGTCTGCACATATAGTCTGCAAATCTAGTCTGCATATTTAGTCTGCATATTTAGTCTGCACATTTAGTCTGCACATTTGACAGTTCGTGTTTGACAGTTTATTACATTTCGGCTTGTTTCTTTCACGCGTTAATTATTAGTGATTTTAAATTTAGATTAAATTGTTTTGTTTTTAATTTAGTTTATATTAATCAAAAATATCTAACATGGAAGAGCAAGGTAAAAATTCGCTTGACTGGTTGTTGAGATTGTTAAACCTTGTGTTTTAATTTCTTAAAAGGCATCTCAGCATCTCAGTCCAACGAATGTTTTTCCCGCCTTCATCATTGGTGTCAAATGTGCAGATAAAAGTTATTAAATTCTTTGAATTGAATAAATCTATATATAATTTTGAGATTAAAATTAAACAAAAGTGTTTTTAAGCTATAAATAACAAAAGTGATGTATTAACATTAACAAAAATATGTTGGGAAGCAACAATTTGTTAACGAGATTTTTAGGTGAAAACCAATTTTCTCCAGTTTTAGTAGCATTATTTGAAAGTTTTTATTTCTTTTATAAACAATTACAAATTGGTTCTAAGAAACTTTATCACAAATTAAAATCATTTTGAAGTCAATACGTTCATTTATTAACGAGATATCGAGAACCGAACATCAATTTTTACCAATTTTTGGTAGGTTTCAATTTTTCTGAAAAAAAGTGATTGTCGGATTTTTATTAAATGTCGAAAAACAATATTTTACATAAGATGAAATAAGATTAATCAATACCTCAAATTTTATAAAAAGACATTTGAGTCGAAAGTAAATTTTTACCAACTTCTAGTAATGTTATTTTTATTTGTTTTATTTTTTATAAAAGAAAACTATTAATTTAATTTTTCACAAAATTTTACCTGAAGTGAAAAACGTTATTTTTGGTTGCACAAAATTATTTTGGAGATAAAATCATCTTTTTTTCGTAAAATATTCGAGGTGACAAATGTTTTTGTGCAGATTTTTGATTTATAAAAAAAACTATTTATGTAATTGTTAACAAAAATATACTAGGTTGGTAACTCGTTACAATATATAATTTAAAATTTAATTCAAGTCTCTAGCGTTATTGGTTCGTAAGATATTTTGGGTTAACCCTCGAAGTGTAAATGGGGTATTATTTTTTTGGAAAATCCAAGGCAGAGGTTCAAAAATGCTTTCCAAGAAACATTTATAATTCTTCCCGTTCATTATTGTGGACAAAAATCAAAAATAGATTGTTGCATTATAGGTTTTAGAAAGCGTTACAACTTTACTTCAATTCTACTTCTTTTTTTTAAATAAATTTAAAATCTATTCCTACTTCGCACCATCATTTTCAAGTCTTGTGTTTCTACCTACTTCAATTTTAATAAAAATAGACTGAATCTACTCCTTATCACTCATGTATATGCTTCTCAAAATTCTTTAGAGAGTGAAAAATTGCTTCAGTGCTTGCATTTGCGGCAAGGTTCCGTTTTATCTAATGTATTCTAGTTTAACCCTTTTGTAATTATTACTTTCGACATATAGGACCTTTATGGCAAGTTTTGCATTCGTAAACAAATTCGAACTCGAGATTTTAATCAAACATGACCTTACGATGATAGAGAAGTCGAAAAAAGTGGGTTACCCGATGTCATTGGTTTTTCTGTATGCCTTACCTGTTTCTTTTTTTACTCAAAATAACAGTAGCCCTAAAACAAATTTGTTTGGTCAATAATCGATTGTTCGAATTTTCTCAAAAACAAACCGTTAGATTTTTTTTATTATTTGTGCTAGCATTTCAGGTCAGTTGTGCTCCAGTGTTATTTTGGATTTAATTTTTTGTTTTCGATATGAAAAGATATTTTCAAGTTGTCCAAAAACAAAGGTTTGTTGATGTTCTAAAATTGTATTATGATTACAATAACTATTCCTTGTAGAACTCGTCCCTTGCAATTTAAACATCCTAAAGTCATTTCATTTTACCAACACGAGCCTTATCTTTGCGTTTTCGGAGTCAAAAACCAATAATGAATTTATGAAATGTTACATTAACATATTGAATTATATGATATGAACTATTAAATAATTCTAGTTTTTTTTTTAATTTTTTCATTGAAATAATGCAATTTAAAAATATGTAGAGCAATATGAAAAAATTTATTTTTACTAAATTTTTTTAAATCTACTGCTCTTTTTTGCTAAAACCTACTTCCACTTTTTTTTGAGAAGTGGTAATGGTGGTTAAAGCTCCCCACACTATACATCTGATGTACGAATATGTTGTCTCTTCAAATAAGTTCATCCTCTCTTATATCAAGGAAATACAAGTTCTATCCAACGGGCCGTCAACTCCGGGTAACATGCTTTCAAAATTTAACCGAAGCTCCTTGTGTACTTGCTCAAAATATATTTATTTTTTAGTTTTCTTCTGTTGATAGTACATATCAGTTTTTTCAAGCCGTAGAATTTTTCATGATGCTTACAACTTTCTTGTTTTTGTTAACTCTCCTTGCTATTTCACGCCCTGATATTCCTAAATCCTTGAGACCATCTATTTTTGTTCTTTCTGTGGATTTCAAAACCCATATGTTTTGGATTTTTTTGAATAGTCTATACATTTTTTACTTGCGACATATAGGAACTATATGGCAAATTTTGCATTCGTGCAAATTTTGAACTCGAGATTTTAATCAAACTTGATATTACGATGGCAGAGAAGTCGAAAGCAGTGGGTCCCGCCATTCTGTCCGGTCTGTATGGCCTGTCTTTCCACGCTCCTACAGCCTAAGCCATTGGGTCGATTGAGTTCAAACTTGGAAGTTAAGGTTTTGAACAGATTGGCGTTAGGAGTTTTTTCATTTTTTTAAGATCAAAACTAACAGTGGCAATACAATTTTTTTGGTCAAAAAACCATAATTTCCTAAAAAAAAAAAACAAAATGACAGATTTTTTTTAATTTTCTCTAAAATTTAATTTTTTAACTTTGTTTCTTTTATTAAGAAAAACATATTTTTGTATTGCTCAGAAAAATTACCGCTCATAGAACCGTTATTTTGTTTTTTTAATTTTTTCAGCAACTTATGAAATGATTTCAACAAATTGTTTTTTGAATAAGCTTTTATGTTGCCTTAACAGTATTTGATTATCAAAAGTAGTTTTACTTATTGTTTGGATTTAAAAAAATATTGATTTTTTTCAAAATTCTATATCTTAAAGACGGGTCAACATTTTTTTACGAAATTTAAATGTAGAGCGTATATTTACAACCACTAAACAACTGCATACCAAAAATATTTTTAGAACAATTTTATATATACAAAATAAATTAAAAAAAAAAACGCTCTAACGATTTTCAAAATTTAAATTGAAAAATCAAAGGTTTTTCAATTTATAAAATGGAATATACATTTTTGAAGACAATCTTATTTTTCAAGTAAAATTTTGAATCTTAAAATAGTTTTTTTTTTATTAATTATTTAAACTGCATTAAATGTAACCCATCTCATCAGATCAAATCCTATGCGTGAGCCCAAAAGAGCGCATTATTTTGACAAAATTTTAATAACATTCCTTTTTTTATTGCCTTCGCCTATATAAAGAATTAATACCTAGCACAAGGTTAAGAAACGGGCCAGAAAGAGTGTATGTATTTTCTATTAGAATCATGTTTTCAACGTAAACCTATACATTGTATTACGTACAACCTATACAACTACTGATTACGTGTCACTTCATAACTAAAATCCAAAAAGCACAAGAGCCTGACTGTAAAAAACACCCGAATAGCAATTTCTTGTACCTATGCGTATGCTTGTTTTTTTTTAAAACTTTAACGAACACAATATACTAAACTTAAAAACAACATTTTGTCGCTAAAAACTTGTAGGAAAGAAGGAATGTGAATGGATTGCAGTAAATAACTTCTACCTACCAATAACATTTCTTCATTTTCATCATAAACAAGTCCTTATCTATCTATCTGCATAAAGCTGAAAACGCCAATGAACTATTCTTTATTCGTTTTAGACACCTACCTAACTACACCACCAATAGTCGCTCGCTTTACAATTTAAACTTATTTTACAGGTATTTTTTTAAATCTTATATAGGTACTTTTTTAAACAGACTCTTTGCAGGTTCGTGCGACAAAGTCGTGCATTTTATTTTACATTAGTAATACCTCTTCCCGCCAATTTCAGATGTAACCTCTAAGATGGTTTGGAATAGAAACATTTAGTTTCTTTTACTAATCACAGGAAATTTAGACCCAGAAATCACGAAAAGGTTTGATTAAGGTGTCATTGTCTTCAAATTGTCTGCCACCTTTAAAATTTGTCAAGGTTAAACTGCTCCAGGTAGCACACTTTTAAAATTGATCCAATGCTCCTTGTGTACTTGCTTCAAAAAATATATTTATTTTTAAGTTTTCTTCTCTGGATAGTATCACTTTTTCAAGCCGTAGAATTGTTCATGATGTTGTATTTGTGGATTAGCAACATGATTGCTTACAACTTTCTTGTTTCTGTTAAGTCTCCTAGCTCTTTCACGCCCTGAGAGTCCTAAATCCTTGATACCATATATTTTTGCTTTTACCATATAATTATAGCTAACAAAGCCTTTGTGTGTTTCAAATTAAATTAAAACAGTTGCTTTTAGGACTCTTATGGATAGTTTATACATTTTTTTAAAAAAAGATCGCACTACTAAACTCCCTCAAGGAAATACTTGCAATGGCCTCCTCCAAGTGGAGCACCTTTTTACATTCTTTTTGAGAAGTTCATTGTCTGATATTAGGAAATTCCAGTGATAGTTTATAATTCAACCTTTAATTTAATGAATTTGTTCTGAAGAAATACGTACTCATTCACAAATAGGAAACGTTTCTGGGTAAAAGACTTCCACCACCTATTAAAAAACCGTAATCCATTTCAAAATGTGTGACCTCATCGTAGTAGTTGGTAGTGCATAATGCAAATAAGCCAAAATTGTATGGGATCGGCTACAACAAAATGGGCGGTGGTTCCAAAACCGTTTCTTCCATTAAAATATTGAACATTACTTTAGTATAAGTTTTCGTTTCCATATTAGGTTGTCTTTAAAATTTATTTTAAGGGAGTAAACTTTTGAAAAGCACTGCAGTTCACAATACCTGTATCCAGTATACATTTTCAAATGAAAAAACACACGTATCAAAATTTTAAACACATGTTGTGAGGATAATTCCTTAGAACTACTGTAAAAATATCAATTAATCTTCCTGAATTATTGCACGAAACTGACTGCTTCTCAGTCACGCTGCAGTGAAAACACCCTCAAAGCGTGTAGGTACCTAGTCTTGTCTAAGTCTTTAATTCATTTCATTCATGGAAGAAAATAGAAACTAACCCTACAAAATACCAAGTACAGTTTTTATTGCAAACCATAAATTTGTATTAAAAAAGAAGACAATATACGAAAAAGGACCAACAAATCTAGGAATGTCAACTGATACAATATCCGAAAAGTGATTGCTTTGCATCAGCTGATAGCTTCACATAAACTACTCAACTGCTCAAAGAGGGAAACATGCGTTAAATAAAATGCGAAGATATATGAAGCTCTACAAAAACGGGAGAAAAGGAAACCCCAAGCTTTCGAAAGTGCAATACAAATGAATTCCCATAAACTTTAACATCAGTGAAAGAGTTCTGCTTCGGAGGGTAATAAATGTTTAACAGCGAAAGCGATGTATGCAGCACATTGCATAGATGCACAACATTACTATACTTGGGTTTGGGTATTTCTCTAAACTGCAAATGGTATTAACTTTTTTAAGGGAGGCATTCGGGTTTTGATGATGTGGTGTAGGTTGCAGGATATCTTGGCATAAAAATTAAATTCAAACTATATAAATTGGAATGCGAGTGTAGGGATATAAAAAACGTAATAAATTAACAAAATCTGAGGACAATAATGTTTGAGTGATGATAAATTTGATGTCATGTCAGATTTATTACAATATTCCCTACCATCCTGAGTAGTGGAACGATGATTTATTTGCAGATAAAGTACTGACCTCAGAAGGAATATATCATTTTATGAACCAATTTTAAAAAACTATAAAAGGTTGGTTGTGAACAAACGATTACGCCAACTTAATCAGGAAGCTTCTCCGGCCTAGGTTGTAAGATGAAATTAGAATTCAATGATCCTAGCCAAGATGTGGTGGTCAGACAACGTAGCTAGGCCATTTGAGAAATCCGATATTTAAATGTGGGATGTGACCAACACTGATAGCTTCCCATCCCGTCTGTCGATTTGCCTTGCTTAAAAAATTGTCTATAATGTACTCGTATCAATTTTTACCAAATTCGCGTACTATTTTTTGTAGATTTATTTTTTATAAAAAAAACGGACTGTTGGACTTTTATATAAAAATTACTGAATATCGAAAACAATATTTTCTGTGAAATAAAATAAGTTTGAAGAAAATAATTTTTAATTTTTGAAAAGCTATTTGAATCGAAAATAAATTTTTACCTGGTTTTAGTATTGTTTTTTTTTAGAGTTTTATTTTTTGTAAAAAAAATTGTCAATTCGATTTTTCTCAAAATTTTATCAGATGTCAAAAATATTATTCTTCGTTGCACAAAATTGTTTTGGAGATGAAATCATATTTTAATCGTAAATTTTTGGAAGTGACAAATTTTTTTTCAGTTTTTTCGATTTATAAAAAAAAAAATGGATTTTTTTCAAAAAATATACTTCGTTGATATCACGTTACAATATATTATATAAAATTTAATTCAAGTCTCTAGCATTTTTGGTTCGTAAGATATTTAGGGCTAACCAAAATGTTCACCTTTTTTTCAAACTGCTATGGTAAAAAAAACACCCACGCAATTTTCTTGAGAGCCGTTTCTGCATCTTTCTGCCTTATTATCTGTATAACAAAATTAATTTGAAATCTATATCTCTTCTGGTTCTTGAGCTATGGACGACGAAAAAAACGTCGCGAACGTACGGACGTACGGACGTACGAACGTACGTACACACGCACGCTGAGATATCTCTCTAAAAATATTTTATTTCGACTAGGAAATAGGGACTTCAAACATATTTTGTCTCACAAAAAATATTGTTTGTGACATTTGGTAAAGTATTTTTGTAAAAATCTAACACTCGGTTTTTTTATAAAAAATACAATCTACACAAATTTGGTAAAAGTTGATGTTCGGTTCTCGATACATCGTGGATAATAGAAGATTTTGACTTCAAATTAATATCATTCATCCAATTCGTATTTGTTTATATAAGAAATAAAACTTTTAAGAAATGCTACTGAAGTTGGTAAAAATTTGTTTTCTACTCTCTAGATTTTGAAATTCATTATATGCAAAATATTGTTGGTAATTTTAAGAATAATTCGAGTGACAACTTTTTTAACAAGACACGAAAACCTACAAACATTTAAACAAGACAAATTGACTGACGAGATGCATTCCCCCTTCAAACAATTCAGCCCTAATATTTATACTTCTAGGAATGATCATCAGTTTACCCTCTAGCTCAGTTTTGGACGTACTGTCAAGTAAAGAGATTCTTTTTTTAACCGCACATCGAGAATGTGGAATGCTTTACCCAACTCTGTTTTTCACCACCATTTTAACATTCAAAACTTTAAGACCATTGTGGATCGGTATCTCCTCTTTCGTCCTTCCCTATTTTCCTTAAGCTAGCACTGTGTTTAAACTTCAAACATGTTAAGGGTGTTAATAACCCCTAGAGTGCCCGTCAACTATACAAAAAAATTATCGGTGTGGGTCAACCCAGCCTCTTTTTTGTTAAAATTTCAAGCAAGACAAATCGACAGACGGGATTAGAAGTTATTATTGTGGTTCGCACCTTACCCTCTTTTATAAAATTGCTATAGTGAAAAAAACCCCCCTCCCAAAGTCCTTTCTGCATTATTCGATGTAAAACAAAATTTATTCGACGTGAATACCTCTACTAGTTTTTGAGATATGGACAACCAAAAATGGTATCTCAAAAGTATGGACCTACGATTGTACGGACAGACAGACCTGTCTCGAGGTGGGGTCTGGTTACTGAGCAGAATCCCCCATATTTTCACGCGGGTTTACCCAACGTGATAATGATCCCCATCACCGGCAACATCAACAGTTTCTTCTTTTCCGAAATCCCTTTCTTTTTTTTCTTATTTGTCCTAGGTCAAATCACCGTTTTTTTCTTTATCCTTTTCGATTAAACCCATGCCAAAAATTTACCCCTTGCCTCCGTTACACGGTAAATGTCACAAAGGTATACAAAAGTAACTTAAATTTATGAAATAGTTCGTAAGTTTTTTTTTAAGTCTGAAGTCTAGATTTCATAACCATAATTAATTGATTAACTAAATGTTCCTTAGTTTTCCATTTTATATAATGAATTTTATCAAATATTAAAAGTTATTGAAAGATCTACTAGCCAATCATGTTTATTGTATATGTTATTTAATAATTCATTAATATTTTTAACTTACTCATATTCTTTCCATACGTTATACCTTAAAATCTTTCTTATGACGTCCTTGGTCCTTGTCAAATTTAACATCTATACTACCAACTACTAAACTATTCAAGACCTTCAACTAGAGTAACAGCTATATTGTGAAGGATTTAAAAAGAAACCCTTGGGCCATCACAATATTATTATATCACACATAGCTAGTGCTTTCTTCTCGGTTCTTAATTTTATTGTTTATTTTTACAAAAGCACTCCCTTTCCGGTGTTAATAAAACCCCTTCTAGCGAGTTATCCTTTGTTAGTTTATTTCTACCCCGCACATACTCAAGTCGATTACAAATTTTTATCACTATCAAACAGTGGAATTATTCTTTACTTTTTTCATGCCAAAATATATTTCGAAAACGATTATAAATTGTCCGTAATTTTAAGTTTAAATTTTATTAGTATCAGCAAAAGAACTTACAAGAACTTAGGAAATATTTCGGAGAAGAATGTAAGTGGGTTGATGAAATTAAGAATCTCACCAGAAGTATCGTATATAAATTGTAAAATGACGGTATACAACATTTTTCATTTAACTTAGGTTGTATTGTTTGAATTGCTCACTTGTTATCCTTGGCTATTGGGAGAACTGTTTACTTTTAGCTGATATTTTTATGAAATGATTATTTTATTTCATTCCAAATTGTGTTTGCTTTTGTCACACTGTATACTATGTCGTAGTCTTTCGACTTAAGAAATTGAATGTGTTCTCATAAAACATGCACTTATTGTGTAATAAAGATGAGATTTTAACATTAGTTTCACATGAATCGCGTTCAAAAAAAAGGTATGAATTCCGCCTTGGGTCACATACAAAATGATTATCGTAAAACTTCGCTAAGTAAATATCGATAAATGTTACACACATGTCTACGCTGTTTACAATCTTATTTTTTAAGCACATAGAGAAAGACCCCAGCTTGCAAGGGAAGTAATTGCTTTTGGTGTGTTTTTAATTTTAAGACTGAAAATAGTTCCATGTTGATATTTGTTTTCTCTCAATATAGATTTCAGAATTATTTTCTCCTCTGAAGTATCTCCTTATTAACATTAAAATAAAATCTACAAAGCATAAACTAAAATAAAGTTTACTTGAAGTTTCGTATCATAACCCGATCTTCTCCACTCCTACAATAATCGGGAAAATCTGTATGGCCACAACAACAGATAATCCAATACTTAAATAGAACTAAAATTTTCGAAAAAATTAAAATTAATAATGAAATTAATGAAACCATAATCACAATACTCACTTCTCTATCAAAAGGCGCCATTTTATGATCGCTATCGTAAGGAGGGGAACTTTTGTTTACAAATGATTGCGAAAATCCTCCTTTTATCTTTCCATATTCATAATCAATTCCCACTGTAATGTCGTCTTCGGTCCAAATAAGTGTGAAATTATGGAATTCATCTGATACACGTTCTTCTGCATCATAATGTCGAAGACAAGCATCATGCAAAGGTCCTCGATCTTCAAGTACAACTCCACCCGATAAATACCGACTAGAAATGACCTTGCCTTCAGAGGTTCGAAGAATTTGATTTCCTCGCAAACTTGCAATTCTAATTTGGCCAGATGCATAGTTAGATGGACCATAGAAGTTTTCCAAAGGTTCCAATAGCAACACTGCAAAAATAACAAAAAGAAACTTTTCTACTAGCTAGTGTGGCAAACTTTTGAAGTTTCACAGTCACAGACTTACTTGGCATTACCCAGTCGCCTTTAGGCATAGTAGCTCCTATAACAATTTTTCCATAGCGAAAGTTGAACGAGTGCTTTGTCCGAATTCTTGCAGAAATGATTGGAGGCAGGATCTGTGAAAATTTAGCTTTTCTTATGCACTCCTGTTCTCTCCCTAACCAACTAACAAATTTAATTAGGTTTAAGAGGTGATTTGACTTATCGATTGTACCCTGCAATTTTTAAAGTTCCAGTCATCAAAGAAGATTCATTGAAACCCGATGCTTTGGATAGAAATTTTGGTTTGATATTTAACCAGCCATTTTTAATGTACACAATTTCGGGATCATTTTGAAAAGACACAAATGGAGAGTCTTCTGTGTCAGTTGGAATCCGAGCATCTATTTTCCATATCTTTGGATCTAAATTGTCAAAATGCTCTTGGAAAATTAATTTTTCTTTACAAACTCTTTGCCCGCTAACTGTTGTTACCGAAAGTTGACATCTTACACTGATTCTATAGAGCGCAGCACACCTTTCTTCTACTGGTTCGCTTATGTCAATTGTGTAATAAGGAAGTTCAGCTTCTTTTTCCATACTGCTCATAGGCTTATTTTTTGCATTGGGATCGTATGGATCATGAAAGACATCCATGCGGTAGTAAATTTTGCTACCTCCTTCAACCCGTGCATTTAAATTGATATAGACCCATTGGTCTAGAGTACTTTCTGTTATTACCGCAACGAAATCAGTGGTCAAGTCCGGTGTCAGAGTCCTGTTGATGTTTACATTGTAGATCACATATGTAATTCGGTCATCGACGATGTCTATGAAAAGAAGAGTTTTGTAACAAATTACCAATGCTTTGAAAATATAGAAAAAATTGTTTTTGCATTTACAGATATATATTTTAATGTTTGTAGAATATTGCATTTTATTCAACAATATTTGTAAAATATTTCGTTCATATAAAGTGTGTTTTTTAGACGTGTGGTTATCAATTTGGCAATACCTACTTTTTTCAAATAAGGGCTTTCAGACAGGTGTCACTTGATTTTTTCTCAGTTTGGTTTGCGATTTAATAATAACCAGAGAAGACTTATGATTAAACAAAGTTTGCAAATTTATTACACAAAAATGTTTCGGTGGTTGCAGAGTAGCGATATGTACCCCGCGTGCGTCGTGGGGAATGAGATTTAACCGGGATGGCCACTTGCCTGAAATCATTTTTAAAACTTAATGGGAAACCCTTATCTTTATAATAAACTAAATTCTTGGTAATAACATAAAATTATATGGTTTTTGTATCTATTTAAACACCACACGTCTATAAAACAAAATCCTTTAATAGGTGAATAAAGTCGGTGTGTTAAAGTGTAATTGGTTAGTAGTACAACTGACTCTTATGGCTTCTTTAAATCGAGTCCAAAGCTTGATACTTAAATCCCTGGTGTAATGAGCTGATAAGAAAAACATTTCCAACTTCCTGTTTCTAGCACATTATAAGTTTAAAATTAGTGTGTAGTGCAAATTCCATCCATTTCTAATAAACCAAATTATAGATAGCTTCAAACGTCACTCTTTCGGAAACCAGGAGTGACAAAACACCGGTCTCAAACATTAGCATGTAATGTAGGGAATAAGTTTCACCACGGTATCATACACCTTTCGACTCCAGACTTGTGCTTCGTATAAAAATACGCTTCCGCCAAAAGTATTGAATGTGTTTTTTCCTTTTGATTTCGAATGAACACGATTTCAAGATATCTATATTCTTTTACCAATTTCACCGTTTTTCCATCACAAACCCAGTTTTTTATAACAAAAAATTCTTTATTTCTCTATTCTAGTAGTAGTAGTACCCGTGGCATGATTTTTAGTGAATTGGACTGTCATGTCAAAGGCCTTGTGTTCGATCCTTGCCTATTCCATCTAAAGCTTTTTTTCACTTGTTTTGCCTATTGCAAGGAGCTGACAGATTCTACAAAAGTGATTCTTGTCATGAAAAGTGCTTTCTCAAATCAGCCGTTCGGATTCGGCTGAAAACTGTAGGTCCTCCTTATCCCTGACAACAGTAACCGCACACAGAAATGTTGAGAGTTGTAAGTAACTAGGCCATAGTTCTCAACGTACTGTTGAGTAAAGCTTTAATCATGACTCTAGCATATTCAATACATGTGGGTTGCCTTTTAACAACATCTCTTTTAAATAGCTTTAAGAAGCTGCGACTGAGCACTGAGAAAGACCTTGTACATTAGTGAGTCGGTATCTTCTTTATTAAATTAATTTTTTAAGGCTTACATAAAGTTTCATTTGTTTTTCGAAAGAAATGTATCTATAATGTTTTTAAGCATAAAAATATGATCCATGGTATTATTTTGCAAGGTTATTGGCATCAATTCCCTTATTTAATTGCTTTTGCGGAATCAATGTATGTAGGCTTTGTTAGAAGAGTTCAATAAAGATTTCCAATTCTAATTTCCAGATTATTTTGAGCATCATCTGTTTAAAATTAGAAATATGGTTACTGGTTTAAATTCTGGAATCTACGACCTCTTGTTGTTAAATAAGTAAATACTTCAAAGTTTCGTCTATAGGTGTCTAGTTTTTATTTTTCCAGATAATTTTATATAACAGTCTCATTTTTATATTTTCATTCTTATTACCTCTTCATTTATCTACGGTAAAAGTAATTGGCTTATGGTCGCAATACTGAACATTTAGCAAACCAAAATAGAAACCATACTCTGTTCCCTCACCTAAGTGGAAGCTGTAGTCTATAACAGAAGCTTTTCTATTTTCTAAAAATCTCATAACAACTTTTTTTAGTTAAAACCATCATATTGTGTGCTTTTACAGCTGGTATTATAATTTAATATTGATTTATTTTAAGATGTTTACTTTTATAATCTAATTATTTTATAAAATCCGATTGTAAACTTACTACTTGACTAATTCGATGAACACTTGCAGTAAATTCAAAAGAAAATTCCACCAATATTGGTAAATTGATTTAAGTCAACTGAGAAAATTGCAACAACAGTTTTTATTGATCTCTTCCAATAAATTTTAATAAGGTATCAATGGAAGCCAGCCGCTTACATTTGTTATTATAACGAAACCAAAATACGTCATTAAATGAGCCGCAGATGCAAATATAAAATAAAAACTGGTGTCTCTTTTCCATTTTTCTAAATTGAACAAAGTCAAACAAATTGGAATCATAAAATAAGAAAAAGGCTATCGACAGGGAAAACTTCCAGCACATGAGACTACCTCTTCCTGAATTAAAATTGTAATTGTTTACCATGACCCAAAATTATCGATTTAAAGACAGTCTTAGAATGGAAATTTACGGGGCCTTTCCGTCATTTCTAGGTGTGATGACTGAAGTGTCGGCTTGATTTTGTACTCTTTTATAAAAAACTTATCAAATCGAAAAACGTACGTGTCATGACGCTTCAAATGGTTTTTAGGCCTCAATTTTTGAGTCAGCTTAATCTTAAATGGGCGTAAGTTAAGAGAGTAGTACCCCTGGCATGATGGTAAGTGCGTTGGGCTGTCATGCGAGAGGTCTTGGGTTCGATCCCTGCCTAAGCCACCTAAAGTTTTATTCACGGGTACTGCCTCTTGCGAGGAATTGACAAATTCTTCAAGAGTAATTCTTGTCATGAAAAAGTGCTTTCTCAAATAAGCCTTTCGGATTCGGCATATAAACTGTAACACACAGGAATGGTTGAGAGTTGTAAATCACTAGGCCCTGGTTCCCTAAGGACTGTTGCGCCACCTTATTTATTTATTTATTTTTTTATAAGTCAAGATTCTTACGCTGTATCACTCGTCTCATTGTCTCATTAGTTGTCTCACTGACACTGCAACATCTAACTTAATTAATTACTTAAGGACTATGTAGTGCCAATTTCTGTGTGAACTAAACCCAACAAACTTCTCCAGTTTCGATCTCCAAGTTAGGTGAGGTCACCCTATAGCAGGACTGGGATGATAAGGGTTTTATAAAGCGACACTTGGTTCATGGAGAGGCCTTTGCCACTCAACTGCTTTCTTAGCCCAAAAAAAAAACGGTTAGCAAGAGTTATTTTCCGTTTAAGCTCTAGACATTAAACAAAGTCCTTAACTACCTTAAAGTTACGTCTGTCGAAAGTGACGTTTTTTCAAGGACGATGTTAAAGAAATCGCATGACAGTGCACCTCCTTGTCTAAAGCCTTTTTTTGACATCGAAAGGTTCTGTTAAGTTGTTTGTGACCTTTATGGAGCAGCGTGAATTCACCATGGTCATCCTGCACAAACGGAAGAGTTTGGCAGGGATGCTAAAACTACATCCCTGCCCTTCCATACAGTTTGGCCCTTTAGATTTATGGTGGATGTCGATTTGATGTTCTCGGTTTTTTTTTAGGATCTGCCGTAATATGAATATTTGATCGACTGTGGACTTTCCTAGTCCAAACCAACACTGATAAGGACATATCAGGTTTAGGGTCTCCTCCCTTCACGGCAACATACAAAAAGATTATGTGGACTTAAATTTGTGCACCAAACTCGTTAATGTCCCTCTTTTAGTGTGAAAGCTACGACTTGAATTTGTTTTTAACAATCTTAAAGATGCAGTCACCGACAACGAATGTCAGTAGATAATTTTTATAATTTGCTGGCGTTGCTCATTCGCGTACTTTACCATTACATTCGTGTTTGAATAAGGTTTAAAACTAATTTATATCAAGTTATATGTTTATTATCATTTAATTATAAAGAAAAACCAAGTTGTAAATTTAACTTTTTATATGAAATAAAATTTTAAAAACATGCTTTTGGATTTTCGATAAAAATTTTTAATTTTCGTATAATGAAGTGATGCAGCAACATTCCAATTTCAGGAACACAAAACCACTGTCCATCTCAAAAAGCCTAGTTGCTCCACTAAAAGTATGTTCGGAATAACTTCAACTGTATCAACTTATTACTTTAACTCATCGTTATAAATTACAATTTTTCACTTAATTCCATATATTCCAAGGATAGCTGAAACAAAAATATACCTTTTTTACTTTTTGTATTGAGAAATAAAATGATCAATACGCCATTGATAAATAAAAGCAAACACCAAAAATACTCTTATTGTTTTGTTTTTCTATCAAACGGAAATACAAACATTTAACGCTTACTCAATTCCGCAATTTTCCCAGTAGTAGGAAGTCCCATTTTAGAAATAAATTCGAGGTGATAATTTAATCCGTAAAATCGATTAATATAGGATGATTTAGCTGCCATTTCGATTCAATTTCTATGGAAAATAAAATAACAAATACATACATACATACCTCTGTGCAACTTGCATCCATTTGAATTCTAAATATCTATCAATAAACAGACTAATAAAAAAAGACTAAACGAAATACGGAAGTAATGAATATTCAAAACCTTAAAAAAACAAGAAATTACCATTTACTTAAATAACAACATCAGTGTCACTTTAATAAAGCCTCATAAATATTTATGCATCTCTTATTAAAGAATAATATAAAAAGAGGATTAATATCAAACGAGCAATATGTATTCTAAAATAAAATAATTTAATTCTATATCAAGCCTCATTTCTTTCAAATTTTAAAATTAGATTAAATGGCAAATAAAGAATGGATATTCGTACGCAATTTTAAATTATATAATGTCGATGCTTATTAGAATACGTATACATATATAAATGTTTATAGAATAAACCGTCAAGTGTTTCATTTAAGGATAAACATCAGTCAGTTTCAGTTAGCAGATGGTGGCCGCATAAACGGATATTCCAGAGAATTCACACAAAACGAAGACAAACATAGTCCCATGGATTATGACAATTTGCATTTTATCTAAGTCTCATCATCAGCTCCTCATTTTCATCAGCTTGGACTTAATATTATATGATTTTCTTGCTCAACTCCCAACAATTACGGTTCACTTCAGTAAACAGTGACAAAACACTTTTGTGGGGACTATAAGCTTGAGGATTTAAGGGATATAGCCTTGGTTAAGTTGCAATCTTGGAATTGAATGCGATAAAAACGTATAAATTTATTCACAATTATTTTATTTTTTAAGTCTTTTGGTTTCTTACTTTAGAGAATTTCTGTTGAATCACTTTCAAATTGTAAGCTGGAACAAAATTGGGGATAAGGCCCTAAGTAACATAAAACTAGAAATATGGTAAGTAATTGTTTCTGAGAAACTATAAGCATCAATTTTAGTGCTCAAAATACTGAGTCGAATTTCTTCGTAAATTTTTCATCGCAGGCTTGAAAATTTGTTACCTATCTCAAATATTAAATCAAAACTAAGACTTTGATCTGTCTAAGAACTATTCGGGGTTTTCACTCTGAATTTTATTTGTATTATTGTCAATTTAATGATTCATTTTCATCATTGTAAAGTTCACGACCAAGTAACGTCTTCAAATCTTCAAAGCGTGGTAACTCCAATTTTTGTTCGTTTTTCTCAACCTAGTTGAAGGGCGATAATAAGTTTAGTGTACAAATTTCAATCTACAATACATGTTCTTAAAGTGATGTTGCCGTGGTGTCGAAAATATCGTCGAAAATATCGCTGCCTATCAATCGTCGTCAGTAAACAATCCAAATCAGTCTATTCAACGGCGTTCTCAAGAATTTGGGCATCGCTCAGACCAAATTATAGTTTCTTTTGCGTAAGGATCTTGAAGCCGATGAACAATGTGTAAGACAGCGAAAGTTCTTGGACTAGATACGGTGTTTATAAACTCTTACTGTGACTTAACTTAATATCAATTTGGGTTTGATGGCTACATGTTTCTTTTAAATGTATACATTTCTGAGAGCAATATTTTCTATCGGCTTAGGAATTTCCGGTCGACCTTAAAAGGTCGAATTGGGAACTACAAAGTTTTTGCAAATCATTCCTATTCAAATGATGTAAACATTTTTGCAAAATTACACACTTTCATTTTTCTTAAAAGGGTTTGTAGCCGATAAAAGTTTCCATAGGTTAACTTGATTACAACTTGAGATAGTTATTTGCTTGTAAAAAATTGGCAATCAGTTTGGCGGACTATGACCTATTAACGCTTATGCTACCCATCACCATCAATGGTAACCATCACCGAAAGCTGCTACGTACGTGCGTGGCCTTTGAGTATGTGGGTCTTCCCGAATCATTACAGACGTAAAATTCATTAAACCTACGAATGATTCGAATATCAATGCAAATTTTTACAAGCACTGAGTTCATCGTTATTAACAAAAGTATCCAAAAATTTTCAAATGGTAGACATGTGCATTCAACAGGACACAAGCATCCACAGATTTTTCTCAAACCCCACCTCTGTCTTTCAACTCCTACTCTAAACTCCCCGTGGTTAACATCGGGTGCTTAGTACCTCAACTGGAGATGGGGTTCTAACCCAATTGGAAAGTTGTTGGGGGCAGCAAGCGAGAGAGGGGAGAGAGGTGTTTCCACTAAGGCTCCTCACCTTATCATTACTTAGGATCTGGCCCTCGAAGTTGGGGGTTGTGCCATCGGGGTCACTTCCTGACCATGTAAAAATTTCCTAGTTGAGAAGCACCAACAAGCCTCGGATACGGACGGATTTACTGTTTGTTGTTAGGTTCCTTAACAGACCACGTTCAGCCGAAGAATGTTCGGAGGCCCTAGACTGCTAAAAGCAGACATCACCGCCATCCTGGAAATACGATGGGATGGCCGAGCAAAAAGAGGATGAAAAACTGCGACATTTACTATGGTGACTGCTACCAAGAAAACCAACAGCACTTATTGAATTGCGGCTTTGTAATTGGAGCCAGACTTAGGCAAGAAGTCTTGAGTTTTAGGTGCACCAACGAGCGTCTCATGACCATCAAGGCTAAATTCGGAAACATTAGCCTGATATGCGCGCACGCCCCCACAGAAAAAAGGATGACAACACCAAACAAAAATATGTTCTTCGAGCTCTTAGACAAAGCAGTGTACTAGCTACGATATAAAAACTATCCTGGGCGATTTTAATGCCAAGTTAAGAAGGGAAGACATCTTTGGTGGAATAATCGGGAAAAATAGCCTGCACGACAACACTTCCGGCAACGGATTCAGACTCATAGAATTTGCTGCCGGGCGAAACGTCATGGTTGCCAGTATGCGTTTTCCATACCTCAACATCCACAAAGGAACTTGGAGATCTCCAGATCAATCTAAGGTCAACCATCGCTTACAAAATCTTCTCTGCCGTAATATGTGAACGTCAACAACCTAATAGATCCTTATCAGTGTGGTTTTAGACCAGGAAAGTCCACAGTCGATTAAATATTCAAATTACGGTAGATCCTGGAAAAAACCCTACAACGCCAAATCGACATCCACCATTTTTTCATCTATATTTCAAGGCCGCATATGGCAGCATCTACAGCGAGGAGCTGTATAGAGCCATGTCTAGTTTGGCATCCTTGACAAACTCGTCCGTTTGTGCAGGATGACCATGACGAATTTATGCTACTCCATAACGGTTGGAAACAACTAAATAGAACCTTTAGATGTCATAAAAGATTTAAGACAAGGTGATGCACTGTCATGCGATTTTTTTTAACATCGTACTTAAAAGAATAATGCAGAGCTCACAAGTCAACACTAGAGGCACTATCTTGGTGCAGAAGCATGTAATATGACAAAAAGCGGATGAAAGCACCTTTTTTCGTTTTGAGAAAAAAGTTCTTCGTGTGACCTACGGCCGCGTATGCATAGAAGGGGAGTGAAGGAGAAGATGGAACGACGAGCTGTACGGACTGTACAACGACGTAGACTTAGCCAAAAAGGTTAAAGCCCGACGACTAAGATGCCTGGGTCAAGTAGAGAGCATTAAACCAATGCTCTGGCCCGGAAAGTCTTCGAATCTACACCCACAGGACAGCGCAGTAGGGGAAGAACACGGATCACGTGACGCACACAGTGGAAAACGACCTCACACAACTTGCAGCGCGAAACAGGACGGAGCTAGATGACGAAGCTTGTTGGGTGAGGCCCAATAGTTCACACAGGACTGTAACGCCACCTTAAGAAGAATCTTGAAATCCCAAGTGGGTATCAAAAGTCATTGAAATTAAAAAAAAAAATCATTTTTAGGCTGTAACTTTTCAAATTTTTGAAAATTAAATTAATTTTTATTTTTACTTTAGAAGTTTTAGAAATAACAGCAAATAATGTCGAAGGTATCGAAATATTTGTGTATTGGTGAAAAAAAGATTATAAGGAATAAATTATTATCAAATTTCAAAAAGATCACGCCCAGATTCAATTGTATAGAGTGATTTTTGAAGAGGTGTCGGAAATTAAAAAAAAATACAAATACATATAAAATTCAAAAAAGTACATAAAATCTTTATTTGAGTCGATATAATTTAATGTTTGAATACGGGCCATCCTTTAAGTCCAATTTAAGGATACTCTTTCTAACATAACGGACTGTTTTTCTAGACTTGTGGTGTGCACTAGATAGCGTCGTGGATCTGTGAAATGGTCTCAATGGTGCGGTTTTACACCGCTGGCCTATAGTTTGTGGAGTTATGTGAAGTCGCTTGTCAACGCTTGTTGATTGAGATGTTAGACAAAAAGTGTCTCAACTCTAGAGCCAAACAAATACTTATAGTGTGTCTATGGTGGAAGTCGGTGACTAATTCTTTGCATTGATATTTTTTGGTCATGGTAAACAGTACCACTTTCAGTTCAGGAAGCTAAGCTTTCCCTATCGAAAGTTTTTTACACAAAATAGAGAGCGATTCAGATTTGTAGATATTATTAATAAAAATAGGGAAGTCAATTTTTTATTATTTGCATATACATTGCATTAAATGACGTATTTTTGTTTCGTTTTGATAACGATTGTGAGCAGCTTCCAATGATACCTTATCAATATTAATTGCAATAGGTCAAAACGAATTGAAATTAAAATTTTGTCTCAGTTGACTTAAAAGTATTTAGCAATGAAGTTTATTTTCACAAATATTTTATTTCTTAGTGTATTGGTGGAATTTTCTTTTGAATATACTGCAAGTGTTCATCGAATTAGTCCAAAGGGCTTTCGTATAAAGAGTTCAAGTAGTAAGTTTACAACCGGATTTTACAAAATAATTAGTAAACATCTTAAAATAAACCGATATTAAATTATAATACCAGCTGTAAGAACACACAATCTGATGGTCTTAACTCAAAAGAAATTGTTTTGAGAGGCTTAGAAAATGAAAAAAACATTATACGCATAAATTCTACAATTAATGCAAGCGATCTTAAAGTTAATGCATCAACTTCTGTTATAGACTACAGCTTCCACTTAGGTGAGGAAACAGAATATGGTTTCTATTTTGGTTTGCTAAATGTTCAGTATTGCGACCATAAGCCAATTACTTTTACCGTGGATAAATGAGGAACTAGTAAGAATGAAAATTTCGAAATGATACTGTTAAATAAAATTATCTGGACAAATACAAAATTAGACCATTCCAGTTAACAAATGTCTTTTACAAAATATGACTCTATCAGGAACGTATGAGTAAAACTTCTATATAAGTTAGAATGTAGATTAAAAAAATTGTCAACGATAAAAAGAAGCTTTTTTCAAGAAACAGAATTTAAACCAGAAACCATATTTCTAATTTTAAACAGATGATGCTCAAAATAATCTGGAAATTAGAATTGGACATCTTTATCGAACTCTTCTAACAAAGCCTACATACATTGATTCCGTAAAAACTATTAAATAAGGGAATTGATGCCAATAACCTTGCAAAATAATACCATGGATCGAATTTATATGATAAAAAACATTATAGATGAATTTCCTTTGCAAAGCAAATGAAAAAATTAATTTAATAGAGAAGATACCGACTCACTCATGTACAAGGTCTTTCTCAGTGCTCAGTCGCAGCTTCTTAAAGCTATTTAAAAGAGATCTTGTTAAAAGGCTACCCACATGTATTGAATATGCTAGAGTCATGATTAAAGCTTTACTTTTAGATTACAATAAAGTCATAATATCAAACACACCGCAGTTTATACAACTTATTGTGATCAAGCTTTATGAGTATTGTTAAATTTGGAACTTTAAATCTAAGTCAAAAGTCATAAAACAAATAAATTGGGTGGCGCAACAGTCCGTTGAGAACTATGGCTTAGTGGCTTACAACTCTCAACCACTCATGTGTGCGAGTACGGTTGTCAGGGATGGTGGGACTTACAGTTTTAAGCCGAATCCAAACGGCTAATTTGAGAAAGCACTTTTCATGACAAGAATCATTCTTGAAGAATTTTTCAGTTCCTTGCAAGACGCAGTACCCGTGAAAACAAACTTTAGATGGAATAGGCAGGGATTGAACCCAAGACCTTTGACATGACAGCCCAATACACTAAAAATCATGCCACTGGTACTACTACTATTAGAAAAGAGAAATAAAGAATTTTTTGTTATGAAAAACTGGGTTTGTGATGGAAAAACGGTGAAATTGGTAAAAGAATATAAATATCTTGAAATCATGTTCATTCGAAATCTAAAATGGAAAAAACACATTCAATACTGTCGCGGAAGCAGTATTTTTATACGAAGCACAATTCTAAAGTTTAAGGGCGTATTATACCGTGGGGAAACTTCTTCGACTTTATATAATAAAGACTTTCAACCTGCCTTTTATTATTCCCTACATTACATGCTAATGTTAAAAAGTGGTCTTTTGTCACTCCTGATTTCCAAAAAAGTGACGTTTGAAGCTGTCCAAAATTTACTTTATTAGAAATGGATGGAATTGGCATTACACACTGATTATAAACTTATAATATGTTAGAAACAGGGAGTTGGTAATGTTCTTCTTATCAGCTTATTACACCAGGGATTCAAGCTATGGACTCGATTTAAAGAAGCCATAAAAGACAGTTAAACAACTAATCAACTACACTTCAACACACCGACTTTATTCACCTATTAAAGGATTTTGTTTTATAGACGTGTGGTGTTTAAAACGAAATAGAAACCATATAATTTAATGCTATAGCCAAACATTTTATTTTATTCTAAAGGATTTTCTATTATGGTTTAAAAATGATTTTAGGCAAGGGGCCATTCCGCTTAGATCATAGGCCCACGACGACGCGGGGTAATGCGATCACAAAAATGGTCCTTCAATATCATTTTTTTGTAATAAATTTGCTCAATTTGCAAACTTTGTCTAATCATAAGTCTTTTCTATTCATTATTAAATAGCAAACCAAACTGAGAAAAAATCAAGTTACACCCTTTATATCAACGAGTTACTTTACAAATATTGTTGAAAAAAAAATCAATATTCCACAACTTATACAAACATTAAAGTATATTGCTGTCAATCCGAAAACAAACTTTTTTTATATTTTCAAAGCATTGATAATTTGTTACAAAGCTCTCCTTTTCATAGACATCGTCGATGACCGAATTACATATGTGATCTACAATGTAAACATCAACAGGACTCTGACACCGGACTTGCCCACTGATTTCGTTGCTGTTATAACAGAAAGTATTCTAGACCAATGGGTCTATATCAATTTAAATGCGCGGGTTGAAGGAGGTAGCAAAATTTACTACCGCATGGATGTCTTTCATGATCCATACGATCCCAATGCGAAAAATAAGCCTGTGAGCAGTATGGAAAAAGAAGCTGAACTTCCTTATTACACAATTGACATAAGCGAACCTGTAGAAGAAAGGTGTGCTGCGCTCTATAGAATCAGTGAAAGATGTCAACTTTCGGTAACAACAGTTAGCGGGCAAAGAGTTTGTAAAGAAAAATTAATTTTCCAAGAGCATTTTGACAATTTAGATCCAAAGATATGGAAAATAGATGCTCGGATTCCAACTGACACAGAAGACTCTCCATTTGTGTCTTTTCAAAATGATCCCGAAATTGTGTACATTAAGAATGGCTGGTTAAATATCAAACCGAAATTTCTATCCAAAGCATCGGGTTTCAATGAATCTTCTTTGATGACTGGAACTTTGAAAATTGCAGGGTACAATTGATAAGTCAAATTACCTCTTTAACCTAATTAAGTTTGTTAGTTGTTCAGGGAGAGAACAGGAGTGCATGAGAAAAGCGAAATTTTCACAGATCCTGCCTCCAATCATTTCTGGAAGAATTCGGACAAAGCACTCGTTCAACTTTCGCTATGGAAAAATTGTTATAGGAGCTACTATGCCTAAAGGTGACTGGGTAATGCCAAGTAAGTCTGTAACGGTTAAACATGAACATCTTGAAACAGAAGCAAAAGTTTCGTTTTGTTATTTTTGCAGTGTTGCTATTGGAACCTTTGGAAAACTTCTATGGTCCATCAAACTATGCATCTGGCCAAATTAGAATTGCAAGTTTGCGAGGAAATCAAATTCTTCGAACTGCTGAAGGCAAGGTCATTTCTAGTCGGTATTTATCGGGTGGAGTTGTACTTGAAGATCGAGGACCATTTGCATGATGCATGTCTTCGACATTATGATGCAGAAGAACGGGTATCAGATGAATTTCATAATTTCACACTTACTTGGACCGAAGACGATATTACAGTGGGAATTGATGATTATGAATATGGAAAGATCGAAGGAGGATTTTCGCATTTATTTACAAACAAATATTCCACTCCTTACGATAGCGATCATAAAATGGCGCCTTTTGATAGAGAAGTGAGTATTGTGATTATGGTTTCATTAATTTCATTATAAATTTTAATTTTGTCGAAAATTTTAGTTCTATTTAAGTATTGGATTATCTGTTGGTGGCCATACAGATTTTCCAGATTATTGTAGGAGTGGAGAAGATCGGGTTATAAAACCATGGATAAATAATGATCCGAAAGCTATGTTGAACTTTTGGAAAGATCGACAAAATTGGATGAAGTCTTGGGAAAAATATGATACGAAACTTCAAGTGAATTTTATTTTAGTTTATGCTTTGTAGATTTTATTTTAATTTAAAGATACATCAGAGCAGGGAATAAATCCGTTTAAATATTTAAATATGCTTAAAAGTTTTAATTTACTTGTATTGCAGTAGTAAGACAAAGTATGTATTTGCATTCGCTCACCCTTTCTATCCGCTTTCTTCCCTTAGTCTTCTTATTCTCAAAGATCATGATTTTGTTCTTTTTTAATGTATTAATATGAAGATTCCATGTCTTGTAATATGTTTGTAATCGATTGTAATTTTGAGTTGAAGCGAAAAGGGTTTATCTGATATCAGCACCAAATCATCTGCATAAAGAAGCACCTCTATGAGATCTCACGAAAACTATGTGGATAATCCACAATCACGCATTAGGTCGGTTGGTCTTTTTACTAGCTTCTTGCTGACTTTACAGTATTTAACGATATCGTGTTTCTTAGAGCACGACCTAAGAATTTGCAAACCTTACTGCTGTTTAAAACATCGGGCGTTGAGAAGAAAGATTACTTAAGGTTATTAATACTTTTCTTAGTTAATTTTTGTCAAATTGAAAACAAAAGATTTTTAGAAAGATGTCTGTGTGTACGTACGTTCACGTCCCTACATCCGTACGTTCCTGACGTTTTTTCGTCGACAATAGCTCAGGAACCAGAAGAGATAGATAGAGATAGATATCGATTTCAAATAAATTTTGTTATACAGATAATAAAGCAGAAAGATGCAGAAAGGGCTCTCCATCTAACGTTTTTTTATAAATCAAAAAAAAAATGTGTCAACTCCAAAATTTTACGACTAATATGATTTAATCTCCAAAACAATTTTGTGCAACGAAGAATAATGTTTTTGACATCTGATAAAATTTTGAGAAAAACCGAAATGACAGTTTTTTGTATAAAAAATAAAAATCTAAAAAAAGCATTACTCAAAGTTGATAAAAATTGAATATCGATTCAAATATCTTTTCAAAAACTTGAAATTTAGGCTTCAAACTTATTTTATCTTATAAGAAATATTATTTTCAACATTCTGAAAAATGTTGAGAAAAATCGAATTGACAGTTTTCTTACAAAAAATAAAAACCTAAAAAAATTATTAAAAGTTGGTAAAAATTGATTTTCGACTCAAATATCTTTTCAAAAATTTGAAATATTGGCTTTAAACAAATTTTATCTTATCAAAAATATTGTTTTCAACATTCCATAAAATTTTGAAAAAAAGTCAAATTGACAGTTTTTTTACATAAAAGAAAACTCTAAAAAAAAGCAATACTAAAACTTGGTAAAAATTTACTTTCGACTCAAATAGCTTCTCAACAATTAAAGATATTGGCTTCAAACTTATTTTATTTCACAGGAAATATTGTTTTCGATATTCAGTAATTTTTATATAAAAATTTAACAGTCCGTTTTTTCATAAAAAAATAAAATCTACAAAAAATAGTACGCAAATTTGGTAAAAATTGATACGAGTACATATAGACAAACTTTTAAGCAAGACAAATCGGCAGACGGGATGCGAAGTTATCAGTGTGGGTTGCATCCCAGCCTCTTATAGGGCTTCTTCGTTTTATTCGGAGCCCAGACCTATAAGGAGCGGTTGGAGTTATACTTAGGATCTGGCCTCCATGTTGGGGGTTGTGACGTCGGGGTGAATTTCTGGACACGTAAAAGTTTTCATAGTTGCGAAGCACCAACAAGCCTCTGATTCGGACGGATTTACTGTTGACAACCAACGCAAACGAATTAAGTACAACGAATTTTGGATATGTAGGTCCCTTAACAGACCCCGTTCGGCCGAAGAATTAGCGGAGGCCTTAGACTGCTATAAAGCAGACATCACCGCCATCCAGGAAATACGAGTACGATGGGATGGGCCGGGCAAAAAGAGGATGAAAACTGCGATACTTACTATGGTGACTGCTACCACGAAAACCGACAGCGATAATTTGGATGCGGCTTCGTCATTGGAGCCAGACTTAGGCAAGAAGTCTTGAACTATACGTGCACCAATGAGCGCCTCATGACCATACGCATCAAGGCTAAATTCGGCAACATTAGCCTGATATGCGCGCACGCCCCCACAGAAGAGAAAGACGACAAAACGAAAGATATGTTCTTTGAGCTCCTAGACAAAACATATGAGTAGTGCCCTAGCTTCGATATCAAAATAGTCCTGGGCGATTTTAATGCCAAGCTAGGAAGGGAAGACATCTTTGTTGGAATAATCGGGAAGAGCAGCCTGCACGACAACACTTCCGACAACGGATTCAGGCTCATAGATTTTACTGCGGGGCGAAACGTCATCGTAGCCAGTACGCGTTTTCCACACCTCAACATTCACAAAGGAACTTGGACTTCTCCAGATCAATCTACCGTCAACCAGATTGACCATATTGCGATCGACCCCAGACACGCTTCCAGCATTATGGATGTACGAACTTTCCGAGGAGCTAACATCGACTCGGACCACTACCTCGTTGTAGCCAAGGTTGCACTTCTGATTTCAAGACCCAAGGCAAAACAAGGAGGTGCTCGGAGAAGATACAACGTAGAGCGGCTATAATGACCAGAGATCGCCAAATCCTTTTCCGACCGAGCTACAAATAACCTCTCTCGAAGTTCTCTGCCGCCAACACAATGTATCGAAAACCAGTGGCAACATTGCCAAGATGCAATCAGAGAAGCCGCCTCTGATGTGCTGGGTTTCAAACAGCCACCAACAAGGAACCCCTGGTTTGATGAGGAATGTCGGCAGGCAAATGCAGCCAATAACAGGCACGCAAAGCGGCGCTGCATAAAAGGACGAGAGCTGCTAATGAGCTCTATGAGCAGAAGAGGCGAGAGGAACACCGACTTCTCAGAAGGAAAAAGAGATGGCATGAGAAGCGTGCGGTCGAAGATGTTGTGAGGTTTAAAAGCAGGAATGAAGTTCGAAACTTTTATGAACAGGAGAAACGAAATTCACAGGTACATAAACCTAGAACTGAAGGCTGCACAGACGAATATGGAAACATCATAGAGGGAACCACAGTCAATGCTGAGGATATGGAAGGACCACTTCTGCAGACTGTATAACGGGGTCATCGAACTGAATCCAGTTGTCAGGCAGGATTTTCCATTCAACATAGACGACGAAAGCCAGCAATCCCGTCCTCCCGACTTAGACGAAGTAAAGATTGACATATCTAAGCTGAATTCTAATAAAGCCGCTGGAGCGGATGGCTTGAATGCTGAGCTATTTAAAGCAGCTGGAGATAAGTTGGTTAGGAGCATGCACCAACTTATCTGTAAGATATGGTCGCAAGAAAGCATGCCCTAAGAATGGAACCTCAGTATTGTTTGCCCGCTCCTGAAAAAAGGAGACCCTCTAAACTGCATCAACTATAGAGGAATCAGTCTACTTAACATCGCCTATAAAATCTTCTCTGCCAAAATATGTGAACGTCTTAAGCCCATTGTCAACAACCTGCTAGGTCTTTACCAGTGTGGTTTTAGATAAGCAAAGTTCACAGTTGATCAGATGACAGCATCTGTATAGAGTCATGTATAGTTTTGGAATCCCTGCCAAACTCGTCCGTTTGTGCAGTATGGCCATAGAGAATTCACGCTTAAGGTTAGAAACAACTTAACAGAACCTTTCGATGTCAAAAAAGGTTTTTAGACAAGTTGACTGTCATGTGATTTTATTAACATCGTGCTTGAAGAAATAGTGCAGAACTCACACGTCAACACTAAAGGCACTATCTTTCAAAAGTCTGTCCAATTACTGGCATATGCTGATGCCATTGACATAATCGGAAGAACTCAGCGTGATGTCAATGAGGCTTTTGTAAGTATTGAGCCAGAGGCAGCAAAAATGGGTTTTACGGTTAATGATGGCAAAACAATGTACATGCTGTCTTCAAGAAAGGACATACAACACCGACGTCTTGGTCAAAACGTCACCATCGACAGACATAACTTTGAGGTAGTCAAGGACTTCGTCTACCTAGGCTCCGCTGTAAACGCAGAAAACAACCCCAGCGCTGAGATCAAACACTGAATAAGAAATCAATTGAGTGGTAAAGTCCTCTCTCGAGGGATCAAAGTGTTGCTATATAAAACCCTTATCATCCCCGTCCTGCTATACGGTGCAGAATCATGGACTATGACAAAAGCGGATTAAAGCACCTTGGTTCGCTTCGAGAGAAAAGTTCTTCGTGTTATCTACGGTCCAGTATGCATCGAAGAGGAGTGGAGGAGAAGATGGAATGACGAGCTGTACGGACTGTACGGACTGTACAACGACGTAGACTTAGCCAAAAAGATAAAAGTCCAACGACTAAGATGGCTGGGTCAAGTAGAGATCATTGAAACCAATGCTCTGGCCCGGAAAGTCTTCGAATGTACACGTACAGGACAGCGAAGTAGGTAGAAGAACACGGATCAGGTGGCGCACACAAGTGAAAAATAACCTCACCCAACTATTAACGCGAAACTGGAGACATCTAGCTAGGGTCAGGGACCGAGTTAGATGGAGAAGTTTGTTGGGTGAGGCCCTAGTTCACACAGGACGGTAGATCCACCTTAACTAAGTAAATAACAACAGAAGGAAAACCACTAAATAGTTGTCAGCTATCAAAGCGCGACAAAGTAAAAAATACATCTTTTCGGGTGCTGAGCTCAAACTTTCAATATTTACGATCTACTCGTAAAGCGAGCCCAAAGTTTAAATTTACATTTCAGATTGCCTCATAAGAATCCATTCTATTCAATATGTCAAAGTCGGTACGACCGAACGCTTGGTTGTAGTTAAGCTATACGCCACCTGGAAGAATATCAGCTACATCGTCAATGCACAAGGTGAACAGAATAGTACTCACAATGCATGCCTGTGGTACACCTACAAACTTATCAAACCATTCTGAAATCTTAGAACCATCTCAAGTGTTTTAATATTATACTAAAACTTAGAAAGGAATTTTCCAATACTGCGCGAAAAAACGAACCTTGAGTTCAGTAGAGCACTAATTGATATGAAAGCCGTACTGCAAATCTTTCATAAATGTGCTAGATTCTTATTTGTCGAAGCAATCCCTTTATTGGTCCGCTTCTCAAATTAGGATTGCTACGCTTACATATTTTAAACTTTATTCCTTTAGTATTTCATGCTAAAATTTATTGACCGCATAAGATTTGGTTAAAGTAGCCTATCCAATTTACAGGTTTGTTAATACTGAATATGAAAATCCTTCCCAATAACAATTGAACATGTCCAATTAGACTTTGAAATTGAAACATAGAGGACAGCAGAGGTAGACAGTTTCAAATTTTATTGAGCATCATAATAAGGTAAATTCATACTGTATGTCAACTTGAAACTTAAATAGGTTGGGTCTTCTTTGGGTAGTTTAGTTCTTGTTAAACCACGAAATAATATGGTTAGCGATAGTGTGTGGTGGTGTCAGGATGAATAGACCACTTGTGTATAAATTAACAAATGGAACTTCCATGATCATCAATTACTTAGCTTTAGTCCTTGTCATGAACTATTACACACAATATACGTTGTTGGTTATTGTAAGGCTATATGGTAGGTACGTACACCAACAAACTGAGGTGACTTTGTTAAAGTTACCAAGGCAAGAATTTAAATGACTTGACATATTAAATACCAACTTCCCTTCTGTTTCTCATTATATAATATCACACTATAGACTTACATTACAGCCATGGCTGGGTTAGCTTTATAGAATATATAAAAGGCCAGTTAAAGCTATCATTAGTTTTCATTTCTGTTTCGAGATTGATAAGTTTAAAATTTGTAATGTTTGGAGTCAAAATAAACTCTAACCGCTAATGAATTGATTCCATTCAGGAAATTTGTGTTCAATGATAGACATTTTTAATTTAAGCAATAACCAACCTGTCAAAAAATTCCAATTATGAAAACAATACCTAATAGCTATAACTGGTTACTAAGTCTTTTTCGTAAAAGTGTTATTCTGATTCAATCAACCTTAATATTGTTAGGGGCCCTTTTTTTAATTCGAGCCTCTGGAATATTGTTATACTCAGCTCCAGCAATGGATCAACCGTTGACGTTGATTCCTGAAACTGGATAATCTTGTGGTGGTTACTCCTTCCCACAATTGTATGTAAGACAACTCACTTCTAAGCTTCTAACCAAAGATGAAGAAGTCCTTATTTTATAGGACACAATCAAATCCAGACATACATATGACATAGAGTTATGTAGTTTAACGTTGATAAAGTTTTCAGGTATTCGTTCATGTATGATACATAAACTAACCACTCAACCGTGTCTGGGATAAATCGTTTCCTCCTTCCTTTTTGCACCTGACATAATAGAGTCTTATACCTAGGTATATAGGCAAGGTAGATATTTACATTCAATATATGTATGTAGGTATGTAGATAAACCTCAAGAATTTATGTTGAATGGAAAATTATCTGCAGGATTTGTGGCCGATGTGATGTTGTAATCGACAAGGAGTAAGTTTAGCGTATATACTCTTAGGTACGACGACGACATTCAAGATAAGACGATGACGCCGCCAATTACTGCGGAGAATATAGAAGATAATGTATGAATGTATATAATGGCAAGAGACACATTTTTCAAGAACTTTTCTTTTTTTTTTGGAACGAGATTTTGATGATGAGAGGTTGTTGAGGGAATTTTTCAAAACCGAATAAGACGGTGCTTAATCAAAAGGTAGTGTGAGAACTTATTACGTAGGTTCATATCGATGCATGAGTACAATACCCAAGAGTTTATATTACAACAAGTTCACATCAAATCGAGACAATTGAAATAATATGACTCAATTGCCCTGACTCTTGAATAGATATATTTTCGTAATTACACTTCAAATCGACTAAGAGAAAAATTGTGTCCAATTAGTCATTAGTCGTGGCCTTCCTAAGTTCACAAAACACAAAAAATTAAAATGTTTGTCATCACAATACAAATTTTAAAAATAGACTGGGATGCGACCCACACTGATAACTTCCCATCCCGTCTGTCGATTTGTCTTGTTTAAAACTTTAACAATATTTTGTGTGAGATAAATAATATTTTTCAATATTTTTCTCTGTTCTCCCAATACCGTAAACCACTGTTTCGTACGAACTTGCTCAAGTATCCAAGAAGTCTGTTTACAAATATTTCCTATATTTTATTTTTTATGATAAAACGGACTGTTTGATTTTTATATAAAAATCACTGAATATAGAAAACAATATTTTCTGTGAAATAAAATAAGTTTGAAGCCAATATTTTTAATTTTTGAAAAGCTAAGTTTTAGTGTTGTTTTTTTTTTAAGGTATTATTTTTTGTAAAAAAAACTGTCAATTCAATTTTTTTCAAACTTTAACTGAATGTTGACAACAATATTTTTTGAAAGATAAAAGTAGTCTAAAGCCAATATCTCAAAGTCTTGAAAAGATATTTGAGTCGAAAATCAATTTTTACCAACTTTTATGCATTTTTTTCAGGTTTTTATTTTTTGTAAGAAAACTGTCAACTCGATTTTTCTCAAAATATGTCCTATTGTTGAAAACAATATTTCTTATAAGTGAAAATTAGTAAGAAGCTATTATCTCAAAGTTTTTAAAAGATATTTGAGTCGAAAATCAATTTTAACCAACTTTTGTTAATTTTTTTTCGGTTTTTAATTTTTTGTAAGAAAACTGTCAATTCGATTTTTCTCAAAAAATGTCCAATTGTTGAAAACAATATTTTTTATAAGATAAAATAAGTTTGAAGCCTAAATTTCAAGTTTTTGAAAAGATATTTGAATCGAAATTCAATTTTTACGAACTTTGAGTAATGTTTTTATAAGATTTTTATTTTTTATAAAAAAAAACTGTCAATTAGATTTTTCTCAAAATTTTATCAGATGTCAAAAACATTATTCTTCGTTGCACAAAATTGTTTTGGAGATGAAATCATATTTTAGTGGTAAAATTATTGAGGTGACAATTTTTTTTCAGTTTTTTTGATTTATAAAAAAAGACGTCAAATGGATTTTTTTCAAAAAAATATACTTCTTTGATATCACCTTACAATATATTATATAAAATTTAATTTAAGTCTCTAGCGTTTTTGGTTCGTAAGATATTTATTGTTAACCAAAATGTTCACCTTTATTTAAACTGCTATGGTAAAAAAAAACCACCAACGCAATTTTCTTGAGAGTCCTTTCTGCATCTTTCTGCCTTATTATCTGTAGAACAAAATTTATTTGATATCGATATCTCCTCTGGTTCTTGAGCTATGGAGGACGAAAAAAACGTCGCGAACGTACGGTCGTACGTACAGACGCACGCACAGACATCTTTCTAAAAATCTTTTATTTCGACTCTAGGGACCTTGAAACGTCCAGAAATGTCAAAATTTTCAATTTGACTAGTCGGACCCATTACAATATCTTCCTATGAGTAGTTAACAAGTATTATTCGACTTACTTTTTTATAAAATATTGCCACGAAGAATCAGCAGACAACAAATCTCAGCTCTTGTGACCTGAAAAGTATTTGTTGCGTGTGCTGTCAAAACGACCGACATTGCAAACCATTAATTTAACTGTCCGTTTATAGTTCAGTTTCTCAACAATAAATTTAACTGGACGTTATCTCTTAACCTAACTATTAAATTGTTTATAAGTATGGCAAAATATTTTTAAATATTTAAGTGAGCTTTAATTTTGATTTATGGGAAGGCCCAAAATGTAATTCGTGATGCACTTGTAGCTTGCTTGAGTAGTGTTTTGAATGAATCGGTGGTAGAGGTTAATAAAGTATAGTTCCAAGTTTGAAATTTGTATTATTTGAAAAACTAACTAACCGCTTTAATCAAAATTTACATTCAAAGAATGCAGTTGACTGCAAATGGAGTCTTTTATATTGTCTGAACCTGTCCAATAACTTCCTATGAGAAGCTAAAATCAGGCTGATAACTTCCCATCCGTGCACTAGCAGATGTCAAAAACCATATTCTTCGTCGAATAAAATTATTCTGAACGCAAAATATTCGAGTTCAATAATAGCTTTGTTGCTTTTAGTTAATTATAAAAATACTTGAATATTTTTTCAAGTTCATACTAATTTTATGATTGAAATCACAATGTGCATTATAGGTTCTTCAGTTATTTGGTATCGATTAAATTGCTATTGCTATGTTAACAAGATAAAATTCACGACCTGCCACTGATGCTGATATTTTTAGTCTTAAAACAAGTGAAAGAAAAGTCTAACGCAAATCTGCTTAAAACCCTAACTTTCAACTTTTAACTTAATCGACTCAATGGTTTAGGCTGTAGGGGGAAGGTCAGACCGACGGACGGAATCGTTGAACCCCTTTTTCGACTTCTCTACCATAGTTACTTACTTACTTAAGGTGGCGCTACAGTCCGGGAGGACCTGGGCCTCAACCAACATGCGTCTCCAGCCAGCTCGGTCCCTAGCTAGCTGTCTCCAGTTTCGCACGCCAAGTTGGTTGAGGTCCTCTCCCAACTGGGTGCGCCACATGAGTCGCGGTCTTCCTCTACTGCGCCGTCCCTCGGGATTGGATTCGAAGACCTTCCGGGCTGAAGCGTTGATGTCCATCCGCTCTACATGACCTAGCCATCTAAGCCGTTGGACTTTAATTCTGCTAACTAGGTCAGTGTCGGTGTACAACCTTACAGTTCGTCGTTATATCTTCTCCTCTATTCTCCATCTATGCGTACGGGACCAAAAATCACCTTAAGAATTTTTCTCTCGAAGCATCCTAAGACTTTCTCATCTATCTTTAACAGGGATCAGGCCTCAGCGCCATAAATGAGAACTGGGATGATGAGTCTCTTATACGAGGGGCGTTCAATATATTCTCGGTATCGGGGTGAAGCTGTGGTTATATATTTAAATTGACTTATTTATCAAGTAATACTATTATTTTAGTGCATTCATGTAAAATTTCATATAAATGTGATTATTATTTACCGTTAAATCTCTATTTAAACAGAATCATAATGGCAACTGAGACGATGATGGTGAAAATTGAGCATCGCGCTGTAATTAAATTTCTCACTAAGCAAGGAAAAAGTCAAAAAAACTATTCACGAAGAAATGGTGGCAGTTTACCAGGGTTCCGCACCTTCAATATCAACTGTGCAAAAGTGGTCAAGTGAGTTCAAGAGAGGCAGAGAGAGAGCATTGAAGACGACCCCCGCTCCGGCACCCCGCCTAGTGCTTGGACGGGAGAAAGCATCAAAGAAGTCGAAAAACTTGTTCTCGAGGATGCCCGAATAAAGGTGAAAATGATGGCAGAGATCACCAAGCTTTCGACTGGTACCATTCACACCATCCTTCATGACCATCTTAACCTTTCAAAGGTCAGTGCAAGGTGGGTGCCACGAATGCTCACAGCGCCTCAGAAAAAAGTGAGAATCGCATGCTGTAGAGAGCTTTTGGAGATGTGTAGTGAAAACGCGGACGGTGTTATGCATCGGATTGTTACTGGGGACGAAACATGGGTTCACCACTATGACCCTGAAAGCAAACAAGAGTCCATGCAGTGGCATAAAAAAGGAACAGACCCCCTGAAGAAGTTCAAAGTCACTCCGTCTGCCGGGAAGCTCATGGCCACAGTTTTTTGGGACTCAAAGGGAATCTTACTCATTGAGTACAAAAAAAGGTGAAACCATCAACGCCAAATCCTACGCTTCCACTTTGCATAATTTGCGGGAGGAAATTAAAAAGAAAAGTCGGGGTAAACTCGCAGCGGATGTGTTGCTTCTTCATGACAACGCTCCTGTTCACACGGCGCGAGTTTCCAAGGCTGCTGTGCGAGATTGTGGTTTTGAAGAAATTCAACATACACCCTATAGTCCAGACCCTGCCCCTAGTGATTACTTCCTGTTTCCGGATTTGAAAAAATGTCTTCGTGGAAAAAGATTTTCGGATGATGAAGAACTCAAGTCGGCAATAAATGGGTATTTTGTATGGAAAGAGGAAACTTATTTTTTTGAGGGTTTAAAAAAGCTTATCTCAAGATAGATGCTCGAGAGAGGACTTTACTTCTCAATTGCCTTCTAAGTCCAAAGAAGCAGCGATTTGCAAGAGTTATTTTTCGTTTGATTTCAGCGCTGGTGTCGTTGTCTGCATTAATAGCGGTGCCTAGGTAGACAAAGTATTTAACTACCTCAAAGTTATAGCTGTCCATGGTGACGTTTTGTCCAAGACGTCGTGGTGCAGTGTCCTTTTTTGGTGACAGCATATACTTGGTCTTGCCCTCTTTGACTACTAAACCCATCATCTTCGCTTCCGTCGCAATTCTGAAAAACGCTCCACTGACATCACGCTTGGACCTTTAGAAGATTGTGCCTCTAGTGTTGACGGTTGAGTTTTGCACAATTCTTTCCAGAACGATGTTGAAGAAGTCGCATGACAGTGCATCGCCTTGTCTAAAACCTTTTTTGACATCGAATGCATCGGTAAGATCTTTTCCGACCTTGATAGAGCACCGTGCATTCTCCATGGTCATTCTGCACAAACGGATAAGTTTGACAGGGATGCCAAAACTAGACTTTGCTCGGTAGAACTCTTCCCTATAGATGCTGTCATACGCGGCTTTAAAATCGATAAAGAGATGGTGGGTATCGATTTGAAGCTCCTGGGTTTTTCCAAGATCTGGCGTAGTGTGAATATTTGGTATACAGTTTACTTTCCTGGTCTGAAGCCACACTGATAAGGACCAATCAGGTTGTTGACGAATGGCTTCAGACGTTCACATAATACGGCAAAGAGGATCTTATACGCAATGTTAAGGAGACTGATGCCTCTGTAGTTGGCGCAATTTAGAGGATCTCCTTTCTTATGTATCGGGCATACTATGCTGAGATTCCACTCGTCGGGCATGCAGTCTTGCGACCATATTTTGCAGATGAGTTGGTGCATGCTCCCTACCAAGTCATCGCCTGCTGCTTTAAATAGTTTGGCAGCGACGCTGTCAGCTCCAGCAGATTTGTTTGACTTCAGCTTAGATATAGCTATCTTCACTTCGTCAAGGTCGGGTAGGCGGAATTGTTGGTCTGTGTCGCTGAGGTTGAGTGGTTCTATCTCCCTTACAGAGGAATTCGGTTCGTCATCGCCGTTATATAATTTGGATATATATTCTCAGCATCGACTGTGGTTCTACTACAATGTTCCCCTGATGCTCTTTCCAGGCTTCGGTTCGTGGCAGGTACCCTTTTGAGGTTTTTTTTACCTTTTGGTACAATTAACGAACCTCATTCCTGTTTTGACATCTCTTTATCTCCTCGATCACGCACTTTTCATGCTCTCTTTTTTTCCGTCTAAGAAGCCGGTGTTCCTCTCTCCTCTTCTGCTCGTAGAGCTCGCGAGCAGCTCTAGTCCTTTTGTGCAGCGCCGTTTTGTATGCCTCTTGTTTCGCTGCGTGCGCTTGCTTGGCTGCAAGGCAATGTTGCCACTGGTTTTCAATGCTTAATGCAGGCAGCATAGGACTCCTTAAGATGTAATTAGAGACTCGATCGGAAAAGGACATGGCAGTCTCTTGTGATTGTAGCCGTCTAACGTCGAATCCGTCGAATCTTCTCACAGTACTTCCTTGTTGTGGCTTGGATCGGGATATCCGTAGCCGTACCTTGGCTACAACGAGGTAGTGGTCCGAGTCAATGATGGCCTCTCGGAATGTTCGGATATCCTGGATACTGGAGAAGTGTCGTGCGTCGATCGCAATGTGGTCAATCTGATTGACGGTTGATTGATCAGTAGATTTCCATGTCCCCTTGTGGATATTAAGATGCGTGACCTGCGTACTAGCTACCAGAACCACTCGCCCCGCAGCGAAATCGACCAGCCTGAATCCGTTGTCGGAGGTAGTTCCGTGCAGGCTGTATCTCCCGAGTATGCCACGAAAGATGTCTTCTCTTCCTAGCTTGGCATTAAAATCTCCTAAGACAATTTTAATGCCATAGCCAGGGCAAAGAATATGTCTTTGGTGTCTTCATCTTTCTCCTCTGTTGGGGCATGCGCGTATATTAGGCTTGTGTTGGCCAATTTAGCCTTGATGCGTATTGTCGTGATGCGCTCACTCACACTGTTGAAACTCAAGACTTTTTGCCTGAGCCTAGTTCCAACAACAAATCCACACCCAAATAGACGCTGTCTTTGTTCTCGGTAGCAGTCGCCGTAGCAGTCTTTTAGTTTGCGTTTGCCCTGTCCATCCCATCGCACTTCTTCGATGGCTGTAATATCTGCCTTGCAGCAGTTTAGGGCTTCCGCTAATTGTTCGGCTGCACGTGGTCTGTTAAGGGACCTAACATTCCACGTACATATCCGAAGTTCGTTGTCCTTATTTCGTTTGCGTCGGTTGTCAACAGTGAATCCGTCCGTATCCGAGGCTTGTTGTTGCTTCGAAACTATGATGTTTTTACGTGGCCAGGAAGTCACCCCGACGGCACAACCCCCAACCTGGAGGGCCAGATCCTTAGTATAACTTCAAGGAAAGGGAGTCGGATAAACCGCTCCTTACAGGCCTGGGCTCCGAATATGTCGAAGAAGCCCTATAAGGTGTTCACTAAGAAGTTCAACCTTACTGGAACTGTAGACTCCACCGTTGATTCCATCTCGAGAATTCGTCCGCTGCCGCCTGGATAAGGAGAGGTGCCTTAGTGGAAACACCTCTCACCCCTCTCTAGTTTGCTGCCCCCAACAACTTTCCACTGGGGTTGGAACCCAATCTCCAGTTGAGGTACTAGGCACCCGCTGTTCACCGCGGGGAGGTGAGAGTAGGAGTTGATAGACAAAGGTCGGTTTTGAGAAAAACCTGTGGACCCTTGTGTCCTCTTGAATGCACATGTCTACCATTTGAACATCATATAAAATGTTCAGTATATACAATTTTTATAACTCACCGGAATTTCACCAAAAAAATTAACCATTTGAAAGAAATGTTCGTTCCTTTGTAGCTATGTTGTATCACGAACCCTGTCAGTAAATAAAGTAAACCATTTCGCACGAACTGAAATGTCTTGGTATGCAAATAGGTATTATTCCCCTAATTTTGCATTTGTTAAACATGTTTGCTAATTTTACTTAAAATTAGCATAAAATTCCTATAAAATATTCGTCATGCACGGTGAGTTCCGGAAGTTTAAAATTCTATGGTATCGAAATTGAAAATATTTAGCCGGCCTGTACAAAAGACAAAATCATAATCTCTTTTCTCAAAACAATAATAAAATACCAACATGCCGCTAATAACCTTCAAAGAATTTTTAACTGAAATGAAATGGATGGATATTAAAGTATAACTACGATTACAGTTGTTTTAATATACAAAATTCAAATTGGGGTGATAATTTTACTCAATTTATACCTAAACGAAAAAAAAGGAAACTCATTTTCATCCTAATTATACATAGAGTATAACGTTGAGTTATGTGTACTGAGGGCTGATATACTTTGTGGGCTATCAACATTCAAAATCTTTTAACCGTCTTAACGTATATTTCAAAATTTAAATTCAACAGCGACAACCCCTATTATTCAAATTGACACAGTTTAACAAGCTCTGTTGTACAAATAAACACCTGCAGCAATTCAGTTTCGAACTGTACTTGTGCTTCTATTGTGTGAAGTTGGTAATGGTTTAAATAAATATATTTTTACTGTAGGGTGATTCAATTGGAAAGATAGATTACTACATTTTGCGCTTTTATTGATAAATGAATTCAGACGTATATAATAGTTCTTTGGCAATTGAGTTCCTACTAACATATAAATGCCTTTAAATACCTAAATTTTTAATTGTTTCAATGTGAACACAAAACTTTCTACAGAAACTGAATAAATCATTGATGTTTAAAACAAAAAAAAAGACATTTACTGGTTGATTTTTAATTTAAAACGACAACTGATAAACTTTTTTTTTATAAAACTATCCCAAACAACTTTTTGTTGCTCTCAGTCAAATTTAATTCTTTTGGTAACTAAATTATCATCTGTTTTTTATTACACAGAGTTGTTAATTCAACTTAATTATCCACATTCCTAAGGAAGAAGCTCCATTGAGTTGTGTATTGCCGCGGTTAATAAAGATTTCAAAATGGTGTTTTCCTCTGTTATTGTGCCTTGAATTCTCATCTTTATTAAACAGATTTTGTTAATAAAAGATGTTGTTTTGAATATCAAGCTATTTGGGCAGCTGAAACTTAGATTCTGTCATCTTTTTACATTTTTAAAGTGAAAACAATTTTTAAAGCATTGAAAAAGTGAAAGTAGACTTAAAAATGTAACGGAATACATTAAAATGAAATAAACATATATACAATAACTTATTTAAAACTAAGTGTCAAAATTAAATTCTATTGTTAAGGTCTTAATATTTTACTAAGAAATATATTTCTAAAGATTTAGCTGTTTATTAAGTGAATTGATAAATGTAAAACCTTTATTTTCGTAAATTGCTAATTCCTCTTACAGTTCGTGAAATAAAAATAAATTCCATCAGTTACTTTTATACGATTAATTGACAAATATCATATCAATTATTAAATATAAAAGTAGCCATTCCGAGTTTTTTACTTTTAAAAAAAATGAAGAGATAGTAAGATGTTAAAAGGTTTTAAAATTTGTCATATTATCTTTAAGGCTTAGTAATTATGGGACGACTTTCTATTATCACAGCACGAATTTCGTTCTGATTTTTGTACAGTTAGGTAGGGGTCTCAATAGAACATGTTTTAAATATAAAGGCTAGGAAACACGTTTAAGTCTAAAGACAAATTTTCTTCTCGGACTTAAACCTACGTTTTTGTATTTCTTTTTGTTGAGCCTTAAACTATTTTTTTTAATGGATAGTACGGCGAACTAACAGCTAGGTATGTCAGAAATGCCAAAATCAACCATTTTTCGCGTTTTTTATGTGAAAAAGTGAACTTTGAAAATCAATTTAAAATAGAAGTAAATGTTTCCTCGCTCTAAAAGTGCTATAATTATTATTTATTTGGACATATCTATTAGGTAAATAAAAAAAAACCGTGTCGAAATTCGAATCATAATTATTGCTATAGATAACACTAACAATTTTCTAAATTCTTTTAAACTTTTCGTCAGTCCTTTTATATATATTTTATAAACACAACAAAAAAATTAAAATACAAAATTATTAAAGACATTTAATTTTGTTTTCGTCACCCTGTGCAAGTGGAACAAATCTCCCACTCAGCAACTGACAGTTCTCTCAAGTGTCACTTGAGTTGGTATTTTTCTTTTGTTTACATCGCACCCTTAACAACAGAACGAACGAAGACAAACCGGCAAATAAGAATTTTCTTTTAATTTTATTTGTTTATATTATATTCAAACATACTTAAACTAATTAAAAAAATAAAGTTATTAAAATGTATTCCAAAGTTGTTAAGTTAATTTGAATGTGAATTCTACGTAATCTGAAGTCAAATTTGTAAGGGGTAAGCTTTTTTTTTTAAGTTGGAAAAATCCACTTGAATATAAATCCAGAAATTCCTCAACTTTCTGAATGAAACAAACTACGAAATCCAGAAATAAATATTCAATAATGTTCCATGGACTTTTATATCTTTTTTTATTTGTTGCTTCTGGTTCTTTTTTATAGTAATTTAGAACACACCTGAGTGCCGCAGATTTGTACCTCCTCGATTCGAGTTCAGTTTATGCTTCGATGCTCTTCAATGTTTTTTTGTTTTTCTTTTCAAAAACAAAAAAAGGTATGCACCATGTCTGGCCAGCTTTGCTTGCCACTGCCACTCGACACGACAGTTTGTATTCTAATTGGAGTCGGAGTAGGTGGTTTTGGTTTGGTTTCTTGTTATTTGTTCCTTGAAATTCTCTCTGGTGGTTTTTCAATTTTAGTTCCGCAGTGAATTGTGGTGGTGGTCGTTGTCGTCGGTCGTGTCGGTGGTTCTATATTTAGATAAAAAAATCATTTGTTCTTAATTCCTCGGCCGAATGAAATCTTTTGACGGGCCTATTTTCTCGTTACTTTAAAGTACAACTTATGCAATGTTGAAATTTGATAGATTGTTCCAATAATCTTCCGCTTTTTGTAAAAGAAAAACAAATCTCAGAAGAAGATCGTGCTCCAGGAAATGCAATTTTTCAATTTAACAGAAAGGCACGCGTTACTTTGTAAGTACTCACATAAATTATTCAGTTCAGTTGAAACTTATACCTACCTAAAAAGTGAATCTTAGTTCATTGAGATCGTGGCGGTTACATTGGATATTCAATTTCAAATCGACCAAGCCGAATTTTTAAAAAGTTTGAAGCATTTTGACCGGTGTCTGGGGTTAGTTTTGCAGTTCATTCACTTCAGGATTCAGTTTCATTTTGACCAACTCCTATGTGTATCTATGGACATGCCAAAGTTCACTTTCGTTAGCATGTTTGTTACCTACAAGCTCATTTTCAAAATAACCGAAACCGGGTATCCCTAAAGTATGCAACAAAAAGAAGGCAACACTTAATAGCTGGTAGCAATCGTTGCAGATACGGAGGCGGTAAAGTGGAAATGTTGGTTAGGAAGCTTAGGTTGAGTAGATTTTCTAAGAAGCAACATTTCCACTTTACAAAAAGAGACCAATCCGCGCTGATTCAGAAGCGTGAGATAAAAACTGGGATTCGTGTGTTGGTGAAGTGGAGAACCATCAACGGGATAGGAGCTTTTCTCTATTATATGAAAACGGGTAGTCCGCAGGTTGGCTAGGAAGCCTAGACCTTTTTCAATTTTAAAAGCCGAAGAGAAACATCAGAAACATAAAGAGCAGTCTTATATGACAAAAAATAAAGTTGTTACCAATATTAGTGTCATATTCTAATTATTTTAACTACTAAACGTTAAAGTTTTTTTTTACGTGAATTTGGTTTCTTTATTTAAAAAAAAAAATTACTTTGGTGTGCAAGAAATTGAAAAGGAATTAATTATCCACCCATCAAGGTAAATGGCGACATTATTTGCAATTTATATATATATGTAATATATGTATGCACGTAGATGCATACATAGAACTACATGCATATAAGAATCTGCATTTTGTGCTTAAATTTAAAAGAAATCCTTTTTTTTATCAAGCTCCCGAAAGGTATCCTGAAGGATAAAACACCTATAAATGTTCAATGACAAAAAAATCAACAGGATTGCGTGGCCAGATTCAAACTCAGCATTCAGCACACCCAAGCTATAGAAGCCCGGTAGCCTAGAGTGTCTAGGCGCCGACACAAAACCCCACCGTTAGACATAAGGCAGTTCGAAGCCAATTAATATAATACATACATATAGTGTTTTTTTTAAAGTTAAATTTTTTTTTTGTTTTAAAATTAAAAAATTTTCTTAACTAGTAAATTAAATTTGTGGTAACATCATTATCATTAATCAATTACGAAATTTTTTTGATTTGATACGTTCCGCGAAACGTAATATACAATTAGTTTACATAGTTTGTTTGAAGTTAGTTAAAGTGAACAATTTATATACGTATATATATCTACCATCATTACAATTCGTCGACCCAGCCTTCCAGCAGCAGTGGCCACTACAGCAGAAGAACGGGGTAAGTCGATTATGTTTCCTTTTTTACATACTATATACGAATTAAAATAAAAAAAAAAAAAGAAGATATACGTTCGTATATATATAACTTCAAACAAAGGGGGGGTTCCGCATAAAGGGGAGTTGAATTAGAGTTTAAAAGAACAAGAAGTAAAAGAGATCTTGAAGATCCAATTTTTAGTAATAAAATCGAAGACGATTCTTATCGAATCAATGATAGATTTTGGTTGATTGGCGTATGATTGCCACTTTATTTTGTTATGTAAAATTAAATAAAAGATTTAAAGTAATAAATCAATTTTTGTGTTAAATAGAAATCTAAATTTTGCTACATGCATATAAATATATATATATACAGTTTATAAATTAAACCATTTTAAAATTTAAATATCTAAATAAAAAAATTTGTTATTTAAAAAGAAAAGCGATGGAATTTTTATGAAGCCTAAAATCATGAAGATGATGGCTTAAGTTTTGGTTCTAAAGGGATGAGAGAGTAAGGGGAAAATGGGGAAGAAGTGATAAGGAAAAGAAGCCGAGGAATGGGGTTGTTCTTAGCGAGGAAGACAACCAGGTAGGGAGGGTTATGATAAATATCTCGCGCATCACTACCACCGGGATGCTAGACTGGCATTATTTTTGTGATGAGTCCTGGGTCGAAGAACCTTCGAAACCGCTGAGCTACGGGTTCAATTAAGCCAGTCACGACCCCAAACAGGCAAAGCGGCTCGTTACAAATGGCGCCCGCAACGTGGAGCCCTCTATCTGAATTCTGAAGATAGAGTGGCTAAAGAGTTATTTTGAGCCAATTCATTTAGTTTTTTTTCATTATTTTAAAATAATTTATTAACATTCTTTAATTTTTTTTTCATTTAAATTCGAATTTGATTATGTTGATTTTATGAGTCCCGGTTACTGGATATAAGGTATTTGGTTCCGCGTTGCCATAAGTGAAACATAATCAAAATTTTCTTTTTTATTAAAAAGTGATGTGAATCAAGTGTTTAAGTCTTTGAGTATTCTTGATAAGGAACTCAAATAGCAAGACAAGTGGCACACACTTTAAACAAATCTTAATGCTCGGAAGAGACCCGTCTATGGAGAGGCGTATTCGGAGGTCCTTCCAGCAGTCATTTATTTTCGGAGAGTTTCAGAGTCCTTCAAGGATGAAGTTAGTGATTCGTCATTGGAGTTCTGAAACTCAAAGATTACATTTTTTTCTCAAGTCCTTTTTTCAACAATAGTTAAAGTAGTTTATTTTAATTTTGTTTTATTATCTGGCTCGCAGAACGCGGCTTCTTTTCCGTTTTATCATTTCTTTTCCTGTTTATTTCTCTTATCAGATTCTCATCCCTTTATTTTTTTATGAAGATACATTTTGAAAATAAACACAATATTAAATAATAATCAATCATTTTGAAGATTTTAAATTTTCTTAATATAATAACATAATACATTTTTTTTATATATTTTGAAAACATTTTTGAATTATTTTTCTTTAAAATATTATATTTGATGGTAAGTTCGAACAAGAATTTCAGGTTTGGAGCTGGATGTTTATGTTGAATTTGGTCACGTATCCTTATGAAATTTTCCTTATCGTCTCAAAAACTTATAGTTAATTTTCAATTTGATTTTTTTTTTGTTGAGATATCATTTTTAAAATTTAGTTTAATATTAAACATCCTGTTAGAAAAAGGGTTGATTTTGTGAAATATAATCGAATATAAATATAAACAATATTGAATTACAATTACTTTGAATTGAATTACAGATTACGTACATTTTTTTTATCTTTGAAAATAATTTTGAAATTTGAACTTTTTTTGGTACTCAAGTTTTTAAATTATATTTTTTTCAGTTTAATACTTTTACTATTAGGTACATTTTTTATTTACATTTTTGAGCACACAAAGCAAATTGCATTTTCTTTGGTTTAGACTTTCAATAGACAGTTTTTATTTTTTTTGAATTTTCCTAGTTCAACCTGCACTAGGACCATAATAGAGTTCGAGTGTCCTTTTCTGGTGAGGGTTTTCGAATTGATTAATTCATTGATCTTGAGTTTTTTCTCGGATTCAAAGAGTCAGTAGCGGAAGTTTTTTTTTCGTAGTGAAGGGGTATACTCGGTAGATTCTGGGTGAGGTATGAGCAAACAGAGAAGAAAGTCTTTCCAAGAGAAACTTCAGGAAGTCAGTTTGTATACCGAAGCTAAATTTGAGGAGTTCCATCAAAGATTTAGAAATACGATCGATCGTTTTGATCTTAATAATACTTTTAGTTTTTCTGAAGATATTAACTCAATTGTTTCTGATTTAACATCTACCATGAACAGTGAAAACGAAAATGTTGACATTGGTGGTAGGGTACAAGATACAGCCGAAGGTGAAGCTCCTGAAAGCGGTGGCACTAACCATAATGCAATTAGAGTAGATGAAACAAATGAATTGTTGGATCGCATAGAGTCATCGATAACTGGTAATCAGGTTAGGCTCATGCAGACGTTAAATGTTTTTATGAATAACGTCATAGCAAAGTTGGAGTCGATTGGTATCAATCAACAAGAAAAAAATAATTCAAGGAATATTAATCCGTTTTCGATAAACGCTGATAGAGGGCCGGAAGTTCTTACCTCGGAGCCAAGGCAATCAATTGCAGCATCATCTTCGCTTAGCACGCCAGATAGATGTAGGCTTGATCGGTGGAATATCAACTATGATGGGTCTGAAAATGTTTCCGAATTTTTGTTCAAAGTCAAACGTATGCAAAAATCCTCTGGTTATACAGATGAACAGATGATGGCAAATTTTCAAATTTTGCTCTCATCCGGAAGTAGGCCAAACAAATGGTTTTGGGCATATCTTAAAAGAAACCCCAATGCAAAATTTAGTGACGTCAAAACGGCAATGAACAAGGAGTTCGGTAGACTCGAAAGTGATGTCGAAATATATATGCGTTTGCTTACACGAAGGCAAGGTCCTAAGGAGTCATTCGATGATTTTTACCATGCTGTAGCGGGTCTTAACGACCGATTAATGGAACCGTTTGACGAAAAGAAGATGATAAACGTTATTCGAAACAACACTAAGGATAAACTCGGTGAAATCTTGTTGGCTGCGAATGTAAAGAGCCTTGAAGAGCTCAGAAATAAAGCGCGAGAGGCTGAGCGATTTTTAGCTAAAAGATCCTTAGTACCAAAAGTAGTACATGAAATTACTATTGCGGAAAACCAAGAAGTTGAACCTTTCGAGGCTGAGGAAGTTGCAGCTTTTTCAGGTGCTCGAAAAGCAACTTCAACGGCAAACTATGTTTGCTGGAATTGTGACCAGAAAGGCCATGCGTATCATTTCTGTCCATCAAGAACCAGAAATTTGTTTTGCTTTTTTTGTGGAGCAAAAGATGTGAGTACTGTGGAATGCGGTAAACACTCGGGAAACCTGTACGGGAACGAGAGGAGGAGTGGGGATCTTCGTTCCACCAGGAATGCTCCGAACCACTCCCAACAATAAAATCATTTCCATCCAACAACAATTTAAGTAAAGCTCCTGATAAAGACGTTCCAATCAAGATCTTGGAACGAAGTCACGTCGAAGATTCTGAAGTTGCATCCTATCCCATTAAAGCGTTTAATCTTCAAACATTACATGATCGCAAGATGAATTATGCCAAAGTTCGTGCTCGAATTTTTGGGCATGGCTATAATGTATCAAGCTTTCATATTCAAAAGTGTCGTCGAAGGTTTCGACAACGAAAAAAATTTCGTAAGCAAATTGTCGAAACTATAATTTCATCTAATTCAGATGGTCGGATGTATGCCGACGTAAAGCTATACGATGAATCTGTCTTCGGGTTGTTAGATAGCGGAGCTTCAATCTCCGTTATTGGAAAAGATGGTTGGGTATTGGTAAAGAAAATTGGTGCAAAAGTAACTCCATATAAAAACGCAGTGCGGACTGCGGATGGGAAATCGCATGATATCGTGGGATATTGCGAAGTTCCAACAACGTACAACGGAGTTACCAAACCAATTACTTATTATCTAATCCCCAACCTTACTCAAAAGCTTTACCTTGGGATGAACTTTTGGCGAAATTTTCATTTAATGCCTGAAATCAGTGAAATTGAAGGAAATATTGACAATGGTGACGAGGAGGTAAATTTTAAAGATGATGCCCAACTAATAGATCTTCTTCCAGAACAAAAACTTCAGTTAGATAAAGTGAAAAACCTGTTTCCCAACTTTATGGTGTTAGGCTTAGGGAAAACGAGTCTAGGATGTCATACAATCGATACGGGTAACGCTGTACCAATTAAATCTCGACATTACCCACTGTCTCCGGTTCGTCAAGAAGAGGCGTACAAGGAATTGGACCGCATGTTAGAGCTTGGAGTTATTGAAGTCAGTAATTCGCCATGGAGCTGTCCGGTCGTTTTGGTGCGAAAGCCTGGTAAAGTTCGGTTATGTCTCGACTTTCGAAAAGTTAACGCAGTCACGGTAAAGGATGCGTATCCGTTGCCTCACGTTGAAGGCTTATTGAGTCGCATAAGAGACACTCACTTTATCACGGGGATCGACTTAAAGGACGCGTACTGGCAAATACCTCTTGACGAGAAGTCTCGGGAGAAAACCGCGTTTGCAGTGCCTGGTAGGCCACTCTACCAGTTCAGAGTAATGCCTTTTGGTCTTAGTAACGCGGGTCAGACAATGTGTCGAGTTATCGACCAAGTGGTGCCCAGTCATCTCCGTGATAATGTGTTTGTTTACTTAGACGATTTGCTTATTTGTACTGCAGACTTCAAGTCTCATATGCGCATTCTTACCGAAGTCGCTGCTTGCCTCCGTCGAGCGAACCTTACCATCAACTTAGACAAAAGCAAGTTCTGCATGCGGGAGATAAAATTCCTTGGGTATATTGTCGGCCAAGGAACTTTGAAGACTAATCCTGACAAGGTGGAGGCAATGGTCAACTTTCCGCTTCCAACAACAATTCGACAAGTGCGAAGGTTTCTCGGTCTTACCGGATGGTATCGCCGATTCATTCGAAATTACGCTGATGTCACCGCTCCACTTACGGATTGTCTGAAGAAGAAGACAAAATTTGAATTAACGCCCGAAGCGGTGTTGGCTTTCAACAAGCTTAAGGATGCACTTTCCTCATCACCAGTGTTAAAACAACCTGATTTTTCGAAAGAATTTGTCATTCAGTGCGACGCGTCTTCCGATGGAGTGGGTGGTGTTCTTTTCCAGTTGGATGAGAACGATAACGAATCACCTATTGCCTATATGTCAAAAAAGTTGAACAAAGCGCAAAAAAATTACACAGTTACTGAGCAGGAATGTCTTGCAGCTGTATTAAGCGTCAGGAAGTTTAGGCCCTATGTTGATGGATTACCTTTCAAAATAATAACAGACCATTCTAGCCTAAAATGGCTGATGTCGATGAAGGAGTTATCCGGACGACTGGCTAGATGGAGCCTGGAATTACAAGGCTATGATTTTAAAATTGAACATCGAAAGGGGTCCCTCAACGTAGTGCCGGATGTCCTGTCGCGAATGGAGATGGAAGAGATTTCTGCAGAGTTAACCTTTTCAAAAGCTGACTATGAAGAGCTAGATTCTTTAACAATAGGTAAAGAGATCGATCTTGATTCTGTTGAATTCGATTCGGAACAATATTCTCAGTTGAGAAAGAGCATCCTTTCCAATCAATCTGCTCTTCCTGACCTTGTTGTATCGGGAAAATATATATACAAAAGAGTAAGGTTCAGGACTGGCGATGTGGTGGAGGAGGATTCATTGTGGCGTCTTTGGTTGCCAGATGCTCTCACTTACGAATGTATTAAATCAGTCCATGAATCTAAACTCAGTTGTCATGGTGGTTTTACGAAAACTTATTGTCATTTAAAAAATAAGTACTACTGGCCAAAAATGGCTAAAGACATAAAAGCATTCGTGAGTGACTGCGATACTTGTAAAATGGTAAAGGCCCCAAATAAGGTTCTTCGTCCACCAATCACCAAGCAGATCGTGACGGAAAGACCAATTCAGAGGTTGTACATAGATTTTTTGGGACCTTATCCGCGTACGAAGCGAGGAAATGTATATGTTTTCGTAGTAGTTGACGCTTTCACTAAATTCGTGTTCCTCAAACCAATGACGAAAGCTACCTCGTCGAAAGTTATAGCTTTCCTCGAAAGCGATATTTTTCATACTTTCGGGACCCCTGAATATATTCATTCCGATAATGGGCGACAATTCATCTCCAGCGAGTTTAAACGGTTTTTGTCTAATTATGGAGTGCAGCACATCCGCACGGCACTATATTCTCCGCAGGCTAACATTGCCGAGCGCGTTAACAGGAGCGTTTTGAGCAAGTTAAGGGTGATGATATCTAAGGAGCAAAATGATTGGGACGTTCATTTGTCAAGCATAGCTTGCGCTCTACGTTCCGATGTACATGAATCGTTGAATTGCCAACCATACTTTGCTCTATTTGGGCAAAACATGATATCTCACGGATCCTCATACCGACTTTTACGAAAACTGGATGCCTTGAACGACTCGGAAATGTTAGTCTTGCCAAATGCTGTAAAAACTGCCCTCGCGAGACAAAATATATCGAAGAATATATTCAGGGCATACGTTAAGTCAAAAAACACGTACAATACTCGTGCGAAAGCCGTCAATTATCGTGAAGGACAAGAAGTTTTTCATCGAAACTTCGCGCAGAGTAACTTTACTCAGGGCATTAGCGCCAAACTTTTGCCTAAATTTGTCAAATGTCGCGTTAAAAAAGTTATAGGCAGTGCCATGTATGAACTAGAGAATTTAAATGGCAAATCCTTAGGTATATTCCATGCCAAGGATATGAGACAATGAATATGATTTTTTATTTTTGCCCGACTAGATAAAAGTTAAGTGGGTTCGCGTCCCACGTTTCCCTTGAATCAAATGATTCCTGGTGAAAAAAAAAAAACATTTTCATAATTCGTTTCACTAAGAAACATTTTTAAATCATTTAAAATGCGTTCTGCCGACGGCAAAACAATTTTTTCTTAACCTTCTAATTCCCGTCGGCAAAGCATCATTTTCAAACTTCATTTCCCGACGGCAAAACAAAAAGAAAACAAAAACAAAACTAACAAAATGTAACCATATGGTCATTGCATAACCAAACTCCAATTCTCATACAGAGGTATGTTTATATGTGCGTATGTATATTTTTGTGTTTACATTTTATTTGACAAGACCTAATCCGATTGCTTTATTGCCAATCAATACTTGAGTTTCGTTGATGTTTACTTCCTATTTTTTTGTATGTAACGTAAATTCGTTTCAAGTCACGATTTTGTTTGGAATATTTTTTTCGATCTCTGTTTTTATTAGATAGGTCGTGGGTTCCTTTGCATGTTCCTTGTGGGCGAGACACTTGCAAAATGCAAAGCCCTGTTACCTACAAGCTCATTTTCAAAATAACCGAAACCGGGTATCCCTAAAGTATGCAACAAAAAGAAGGCAACACTTAATAGCTGGTAGCAATCGTTGCAGATACGGAGGCGGTAAAGTGGAAATGTTGGTTAGGAAGCTTAGGTTGAGTAGATTTTCTAAGAAGCAACATTTCCACTTTACAAAAAGAGACCAATCCGCGCTGATTCAGAAGCGTGAGATAAAAACTGGGATTCGTGTGTTGGTGAAGTGGAGAACCATCAACGGGATAGGAGCTTTTCTCTATTATATGAAAACGGGTAGTCCGCAGGTTGGCTAGGAAGCCTAGACCTTTTTCAATTTTAAAAGCCGAAGAGAAACATCAGAAACATAAAGAGCAGTCTTATATGACAAAAAATAAAGTTGTTACCAATATTAGTGTCATATTCTAATTATTTTAACTACTAAACGTTAAAGTTTTTTTTTACGTGAATTTGGTTTCTTTATTTAAAAAAAAAAATTACTTTGGTGTGCAAGAAATTGAAAAGGAATTAATTATCCACCCATCAAGGTAAATGGCGACATTATTTGCAATTTATATATATATGTAATATATGTATGCACGTAGATGCATACATAGAACTACATGCATATAAGAATCTGCATTTTGTGCTTAAATTTAAAAGAAATCCTTTTTTTTATCAAGCTCCCGAAAGGTATCCTGAAGGATAAAACACCTATAAATGTTCAATGACAAAAAAATCAACAGGATTGCGTGGCCAGATTCAAACTCAGCATTCAGCACACCCAAGCTATAGAAGCCCGGTAGCCTAGAGTGTCTAGGCGCCGACACAAAACCCCACCGTTAGACATAAGGCAGTTCGAAGCCAATTAATATAATACATACATATAGTGTTTTTTTTAAAGTTAAATTTTTTTTTTGTTTTAAAATTAAAAAATTTTCTTAACTAGTAAATTAAATTTGTGGTAACATCATTATCATTAATCAATTACGAAATTTTTTTGATTTGATACGTTCCGCGAAACGTAATATACAATTAGTTTACATAGTTTGTTTGAAGTTAGTTAAAGTGAACAATTTATATACGTATATATATCTACCATCATTACAATTCGTCGACCCAGCCTTCCAGCAGCAGTGGCCACTACAGCAGAAGAACGGGGTAAGTCGATTATGTTTCCTTTTTTACATACTATATACGAATTAAAATAAAAAAAAAAAAAGAAGATATACGTTCGTATATATATAACTTCAAACAAAGGGGGGGTTCCGCATAAAGGGGAGTTGAATTAGAGTTTAAAAGAACAAGAAGTAAAAGAGATCTTGAAGATCCAATTTTTGGTAATAAAATCGAAGACGATTCTTATCGAATCAATGATAGATTTTGGTTGATTGGCGTATGATTGCCACTTTATTTTGTTATGTAAAATTAAATAAAAGATTTAAAGTAATAAATCAATTTTTGTGTTAAATAGAAATCTAAATTTTGCTACATGCATATAAATATATATATATACAGTTTATAAATTAAACCATTTTAAAATTTAAATATCTAAATAAAAAAATTTGTTATTTAAAAAGAAAAGCGATGGAATTTTTATGAAGCCTAAAATCATGAAGATGATGGCTTAAGTTTTGGTTCTAAAGGGATGAGAGAGTAAGGGGAAAATGGGGAAGAAGTGATAAGGAAAAGAAGCCGAGGAATGGGGTTGTTCTTAGCGAGGAAGACAACCAGGTAGGGAGGGTTATGATAAATATCTCGCGCATCACTACCACCGGGATGCTAGACTGGCATTATTTTTGTGATGAGTCCTGGGTCGAAGAACCTTCGAAACCGCTGAGCTACGGGTTCAATTAAGCCAGTCACGACCCCAAACAGGCAAAGCGGCTCGTTACATGTTCTAATAGAAAATAACCCTAAACTAGTTAAAGCAAGTTTCCTTTTATGTGAAAAAATCGATTTGAGTGATTTTATAATTCATTTTCTCATAAAAGAAGAACTAAAGAGCCTTTTGTTTTACCCTTAAGTGCCTTCTACTTGTATCCCTTCTGTTCTGTATAGAAAAAAGAATAACGTTTACAAAGAGTGTATTCCCTTGAAAGAAGAGCAGGTTCTCCTGCATGCGTGAGTGTATTTATAATTTTGTTTTATAGTTAACACGAGTTGGTGTCTTTGAATAGTGCAAGAATGATGAATAGTCCTTAGAGTCCTTAAAGATATCCGGTTCAGCTTCATTTGTGTTTTTTTTTATTTAGTGTATTTCCATATTTTAGTTTGTTTTATGTGTCAGTTCATTATGTACCCCCATTGTTTTAAGGATTAATATCCTTTGTTTGCGTGAACGTGAACTGAAGGGTAAACCGACCAAAGGGCATGGAATATTATTGCGTGTTAAAATATTTAACGGATTCTTTCTTTTCTTTGTGGTGGTTTGTTTTAATATTTTTTGAGAACTAAATTTAGAGTAGAACGTTTTGCCTGTTTAGGAATGACAATTGTCTATTCGTTGTGTAAAGTTCATCAAAAAAGAGGACGCGGAGTTTAACCAAATTAAAAACGGTATTATCCTCTTCTATTCATGGTTTTGGTTAATAGTTTTTAAAATAAAAATTAATAAGTTCGTTTTCTTAGTTTAGATAAGACCAACTATTAAATTTAAGTTTACGCCGATTGGTGTGTTGTATTTAAACAAATAATAACAATATTACTGGCTGAAAAATTAATGTACTAAGCGTGAAAAGTTGCAGAATAAATGGTACTGTATTATATTAATGTGAAAAACAAAAGTGCATCAAAAATAAACATTTTGAAAACACCGAAGGTCGCTTTGCCGTGTACTCACTGTTTTCAAATATAAAGAGTGTTTTTTAGACATGTGGTTTTCAATTCGGCAATGTAAATTTTTTAGAGTTAGTCTATTTGACAGCTGTCATTTGATTTATGCTCAGTTTCCATTTTATAAGAAATATGCTTTCTAGAATCGGTTCGCTGGATGCATCAATATATTGAAGGCCACTTTTGGTGACCATCGCGAGCCAGTGGCATGTCATCCAAGATCGTGCGATTTAACATGGCTGGACTATTTTTTACGAGGTTATTGAAGTTGCTTTTCTACGCTGATAATCCCGAGACATTTGAAGAAAGAGAATATTTGGAGCATTATTGCTCAAATACGACCCAAATTAATGTAAAAAGTATTTAAAAATTAGGCCTCTAGGCTGTGATTTATTCAAGCTAATCGCGAGCGGTAACTTGGCGGCCATCTATTGGGTCAGGTTTTTGCAATAAACCTCTTTAAAATGCAACAAAAAAACACAATACTATTTTTTCAAGGCTAGGGCAAAATACAAATAGTCCTTAATAATAAATTGTTTAGTGATTTTCCAAAGTAAAAACCTTTATCTTCTGGAGACAGTTTAAATTTGTTAAGTACCTCACTGAACTTACGGAAATTCTCATCAGCCATGAAATGATCTTTGGTCTTCAATTGACTCTTTATGAAGTTTTTTAAAAACATTAATAATTCATGCTCTCATGATTCAGAAAAATACGTTTAAGGGTTAGCTATAAAAATACAAACAAAATATTTTTCTGCTAAAAACCGTTTTAGCATTAATGATTCAGCATTCTTTTAAATTGTGTGTAGATCATTTTTTGCTTTTAGACCATTAGCTCATGGTTCCTCTTAATCTGCGGAGATTGTCTTGTACATTTAAGACGGTCTGCAGTTCGCAGTGGGTATGACTTTGCAGCGCACCCATTGTTTGGTACGCCATTTTTGCGTTCAAATACTTATGTGTTTTAGCGACGGCATTGTTGAGTAGCCTTTGCAACGGATCTATCTAACACCAATATTCTAGTATAATAACTAAGTTGGCTTCTTTATTATATTTCCTTGCAGTGGCTTCTATTTTCGTTAGTTCCGAGTTTGTTTGTCATACCGTTCTCAAAAGAATCGGTTTTGTAAAGTGTGTCAACATAAGAAACATTTCAGAAAACTTTGTTTAAAAAAAAGTTCCTGATTTGTTTTTTTTTGGTGTGAAATGTATCTTTTTCTTCTGAAATGTTTTTTTGTTTCTCATATATGTATCTGATTTAGTTTTTAAAATGTTCGCCAAGTCTATTCCACAAATTTCATTTTATTTTATACACTTTTTTATCAATGGGATAACATTCTCGTTGCTTTAAACTTTTCGTGACATTTTATATTTATAATTATAGCCACTCACGCACGTTCTAACTTTGTAAAAGCTCCCATTCGAAATTGAAAACAGATAAACTTGTATATCATCTGGTTCCCTTTAATTCCAAAAAACTTAGTATAAGAAAAATATTTTAAAGAATTTTTGGAAGCGTCCAAACCAAAGAAAACAATGTTTCTTTGGTCTGGACTTATCTTGAAATATGTATGTATGTCTTCAGTATTTCGTAGCACTGTCTGCGAAGGGTCCTACACAATTTATACTCAAGTCCTAAGTGCAAAAACTTGTCAAAAGCTTGAGCAGCATCTAAGAATATAGCCCAGCATACTTGTTTTTCTTTATGTGCCTTTACCACCACATCCGTACTTGGTCTATAGGGAATATTTATTTCTAAATCTTAAGTGATGATTCGAAATAAATCTTCTTTTTTCTTTTATATTTCCAAAACATTTTAGTAAAAGTTTTTCGAAAACTTTTGCCATTATTGATATAAGTGATATTGGTATGTAAAATGGTACTTCTGGTGGTGGCTTACCTTGTTTAGGTAAAACAATGGGCAGGTTCAGGCGACATAAGGGACTTGACAGTAAGGCAAGTTTGTAGCATCTGATTGGCCAGCTGCCAAAAAATTGCCTTCCAATTAAGGTAACTTTATTGGAAACTTGACTGGAAAGTTAGTCAAAAAAAATCTCGATAACAAGTCAACTTATGTCAGAAATAAAATCGATTTTTTTAATTAACTAAAAGTTGAACTTTATTTCTCTACGATTTTTTTTTATTTGTTGCACAATTTAATTTAATATTTTGTGCAAAAGGGTTTCTCGTCAAATTGGGAAAGAAATCAGAGGTTGAATCGGCTAAGGTGATTGTTGATAAATGACAATCAAAATGATCAAATTTGATCTACGTAAGGTGATAGTCAAAATGATACCTTAAAAGCCTGGCACAAAAGAAATATGTTTATTCCGAACAGAGCTACCAGACACTTACACAAACGACTGGAAAATTTTCTTAGTTCACTTTAGAAAAGCCTACGACATTCCATATTAGAGTCAATTTGCCTATCAAAAAAATGATAGTCAATTGTCACCTTAGCCGATTCCACTCCAGTAATATTTATTTACAATACGAAACGGAAATTGGGATGTACTTGTAGTTTTCCTGAGGACTGTTTTGAAGACAATAATGTTTTTGTACGGTAAACTGAAGGTAGAAGTTAGGGAAGTAAAATTCTGAGTTTGAAGTTTATGACACTTGAAAAACTAACTAGTTGAATTGGTCAAAATGTACGTTCAAGGAATGCAGTTGACTGCAAATGAAGTCCCTTATGTTTTCTGAACTTGCCCAATGACTTCTGTAATTTTCCAATGATTTTGTACAAACCTTAAGCTACATAAGTAAACACGATTGGAAACTTTCCAATACTTTAAACATTTTTCCATCAAATATATAAACACCCAATTTTATCTGTCAAAAGTTGCAGACAAATATTAGCAGCCAATCATTGGCAAATGTTCTACCGAAAAATTGGACGACTGTTTGCAATCGTTTGTATTCGTCTAAGCATCCAATTTTGTTTGTATTTTAAAATAATTCTACGATTGTCTACTTATTGGATATTGATAGATATTCGGAGGTGATGGTGCATTATGGGCAGAGTAAAGAAAACTCCCTAAGGAAAACTCCCAGATTATCTGAAGCATACTTAGAGATAATCACACCTGTCCGCACACTTAATTACCCTATACCCCCTTAGCATCTCGCCAGAGGCAAAACTACGGTAGGGGCCCTCACTGTTTGATATAGTGTATGAAAACACCCTCTCAGAGAGCTTGCCTTCGATAGAGTTCCACACGTTCAGCAGACCTTTGCTGTTTGTGGAGAGCTCATCCACAACTGCTACTTGGAGGTCATCCCTGACAACCTCACAAAGAGTACCGAGTTGCGCTGCTCCAGAAGATGGTGCTTTCACTGGCTTTGTCCGGTCGTCAAGCTTTCTCTTTTTCGGAGACGGGCAGATCTCTACCTGAGATCTGTTTCGCTTAACGGCCTTTTCTCGGTTGACCAGAATGTTATTGTATTCATCAAGAACCTTCTGGTACTTTATTTTATCTTGGGCGTCCCTCTCATGAATCACTCCTGTCACTTCATTTTTGGCAATCTTGCCAAGAATGTGAGAGGCCGTTTTGAAGCGGTTCCTGAGAAGAGCGCCTTCCGATGGTTGCACTGCTACTCGAGGGTTTCGGTTTTGTATACGGTTTAGGAAGTATAGAAGTGCTATGAATAGTACTGTTGGGTTGCTCACAAGTGCTGGAACTACCAGCGCTAAATGAGCTCCTCTTCAAGGTCTCCTGGCTGGAGGCCAAGAGTTCATCCTCCAAGTCTGTGTATGGTTTTACGTTTGTCATGTCTAGTTCGTCCATTTTGTTAAAATTTGTTGAATGTTGGTCCCACGAGTAGGTCGGGAAAAAAAGAGATACCGGCAGAACCGATATACCGGGGTAAGGCAGAAAATAAGACGGACCCTGCCAAGGCATCCGAATGAGCTCGTTAGCGACTGGTTTGTCCCCCAGCCTTTCATTCTTCGGCACCGATTATGACGCTCACACCACTACTGAAATTAGGGACCCCGTATCTATTGCATTGCTAAGGCTTGCTACTATTAAGGAGTAGAAAACTTGTAGGAAAAAATAACAAAAGCTTACAGTTTATTGAAAAATTTGAAAACTACGAAATTTGAAAGCAATAAGAAGTCACCGTTTGGCAAAATAACAAAAAAGAAGTTTTACAAAAAAAAGGTTGAAAAGGATGGGAGGCATGATGCCTGCTTTATTATTGTTTCACTGTCTGTCCACGCTCCTACAGCCTACAGTCGATTAAGTTGGAAGTTAAGGTTTTGAGCAGATTCGCGTTAGGCGTTTTTTTTATACATTTTTGTTGGTCAAGAAACGATAATTTGAATTTTCTCAGAAACAAACTGATAGAATTTTTTTAATTTTTTGTAAAATTTAACTTTAACGAAAAAAAAAAAATAAACTGAACATAATAACTCCATGTTTGCGCTTAAAACTTGTAGGAAAGAAGGAATGTGATTGAATTGTTGAAAGAACCCCTACCTACCAATAACATTCTTTCATGTCTTTATCTATCTATCTGCATAAAGCTGAGCACGTCAAAAAACTATTCTTTATTCGTTTTAGACACCTACCTAACTACACAACCAATAGGCGATCGCTTTACAATTTAAACATTCATGTCCTGCCTCTTTCTTATCATCAGATAATTTATTTTGCATCCTGGTTCTTCCAATATGAAATTAAACTAAAGCTATCCAAAGGAAAAAGCTTTGAACAAACTAGTTGAAAACACAAACAATTGTTTTCGTTAAGTATGCTTACAAGTATTTTTCATTTCCGGGATGAGTTCTGACTTAGGATGGCCACTTTAACCACCACCAAAAACGACATTAACTGAATTTGTCTCACTTCGTCAAAAACTGATGACTTAGAAGTTGACAACAATTGGGATCTGACTCTTACTGATGCTCCTATAACGTCCTCGCCAAGTCATCTATTTGCCAATATTTTAATTAATAAATGAATTAGTAATCGCGGTAACAAAAAGTGTAGATCTGATTAACTACCAGCTACAACAATTCTTACCTACCAAGAGATTTAAAATCATTCAATTCCATGAATTTCTCAATTGAATTCTTTAATTCCTTACATATATCAGGAAGGCAACACATAATCTTCGATTGAAAGTTAGATCACCGATTATTCTGTGTAATTTGAACCCTCCTGAACTATGCGCCGGTACTCATTTTTTGATCAAATAAATTACTGGAAACATTCTTGAAACAACTATTTTGACAGAAAAGTTTAAAGGAACACTTGTTTCGTTACCATGTATTCCGATGATACCATCAAATTCTTTCACACCATTCAAAAGAAAAAGACTTGGACTTACTGAAATTCATGTTTCTTCCATTGGCAATTATACGTGGCCTGTCTACGAATAGGAAGAACATCAAGTTTAATTGTGTTAACAAAAGATCGGTTCACCAAAAATACTTTACACCGATTGGAGCATCATTACACAAAAACTGTAATTTAGTATTAAATTTTATCTCTTAAATCCTACATAAATCATTCGTCCACAACAACGCGTGGGCGGGTCTGCTAGTTGCTTATAAATAAAATAAAAATGATGGGACCTTAATGTGCCATATTAAAAACAATTACTCGTTGTAAGAGATTTTCAAATGCCTTACAATTCAACTAAAACTGAATCATTGCACTTTTTATTTTTCTTATTCTTTAAATAAAACACTCCCAAATCAATACGCATTAAAAAAAATATATAATCTTGTATAAAAGAACATTAACATTTGACACTCTAAAAAATAAATAAATCCACTTTCTTATTTACTGCGGCATTAACAAGATTTCGTCATTTAAATTATCACATCCACAAAAGTTCTTATGTCCCTATTATTCGAATAGGATTTAAAGCTTTTCGATTTAGAGCACGTAGAGCTATCATTAGACTTTTCCTCAATCTCATACATCATTGACATCCACTCACCGAAAGCCCGCCCGCCCCAAAGCTAATTAATCCATATCCGAGAAATATTTATTTGTCCATCAGTAGAGCGATGGTTCCTGCATCATACTCGTCAGTCATCGCTCTCCTCCCCAATTAGTCATAAGTCGACAAATAAGAGGATTTAAAAATGTGCATTGTGTTTTTTCTTCTTTTTGTTTACCTACAAAAATAATTTCCTTTCTTTGTGTTTATCCAATAATCCAAGTTCAAAATCAACAAACAACCAGACACTCTAAATTCGAATATGTACCTACCTAAGCATTTGAATGAACCGAGGAATTCAAATGGAATATTAACACCAACCTCCCACTGTTTTTTGTTTTATATATTTATAAAGAAAACATAAACAACAAATAATATAAATTTCTTTTTTTGAAAACAGAAAAACCATTGGTTGAGTTTTTAGGCGGAAAACATTTTTTTTTATTTTGTTATGAAGATTTCATAATGCGTTTGAGAGGTGTTGAGATAATGGTCTTGTTTTGAAAAAGAGAAGTCTTAATGACTTCATGGGAGGCGTAACACTCAAGTTCACTTGAGTTCAACTACATTAACAATTTATTAACTTTTTGTTTGTTTATCTTTACAGGAACTCCTTTCATCATGATTACACATTTTGTGATACTTCTTCTTCTGGTCTACGCACCCGCACAAGCAAAAATTATAGAACCCATAACCGAACTCTACCCGGATGATAGCTATCCCGAGTCGAGCATCCTCGAATACAGCATCGAAAGTGCTACGAAACTTACTAGTGATCATCAGGACCGAATTGGCAAGACTCTCTACAAGACCGATAGTCGAAATGACATAGAAAAATCCAACAAGATTGACGCGAAAAACTATAATGGACAAAAATCCCTCTATCATCACCAACCGATTGCAAAGTTCCGTGACAACATTTTCTCCAAACAAGCCACACACTTCATAGTCGCATCGAAACTGGTGCGTCCTGGAATCATCTACAAGGTGTCAGTTAGCATTCTGGAGGCCAAATATCCGATAACAGTTCATGCAAGTATATCACACAACGGTGTGGAAATATCTGGCGATACAAAGGAAGTGAAGAAAGGAATTCCCGAGACTCTTCTGATGAGAATTCCCACAAGTAGTGTGGCTGGCGATTATAAATTGCGAGTCAAGGGTTTCTATGCAAACATTCATCCCTCGGAGAATCTGGCATTTCTCAACGAAACCGATTTGACCTTTTCACAGAGATCCTTGTCGATATTTGTAGAAATGGACAAACCCTTCTATAGACAGGGTGATTCGGTTAGATTCCGAACTATACCAATTAACACAGAACTCAAGGGCTACGACAAGGCAATCGATGTGTTCATGTTGGATCCGAACAAGTATGTGATGCGTAGGTGGCTATCGAGGCTGTCCTATTTGGGAAGTGTGAGTTTGGAGTACAAGCTATCTGATCAACCTGTTTTTGGGGAATGGACAATACGCGTTGTGGCTCAGGGACAGATCGAAGAGTCATCGTTCTTCGTCGAGGAGTACTATCAAACACGGTTCGAGGTGAACGTCACAATGCCGGAAAGTTTTCTCATTTCACAACCATTTATAGCCGGAAAGGTGATGGCGAATTTTACAAGTGGTGCTCCAGTCAAGGGGAATCTGACTCTCCGGGCGATTTTAGCTCCTCTTGGTTCGATTGACTACCAGGCGCTGAATGAACAGTATCGTGTTGGGAGAACTGCCAAGAGCATCCTGAATGCATCACTCGAAGATGTTAAGGAGCACACATTCAACTTCGACGAACAGTGGCCGTTTTGGCTTACTAAACCTGATTCCGAAGGGAATCTACTGCCCTATCTGAGATACTTCAACGGAACATACGATTTCCAACTGTCCCTGTCTCAATTGGAACAGATGTCGACAAATTTAGCTGAAATGGAACTCTTAGTCATAGCAACGGTTGGCGAGAGATTCTACAACGAAGTTATCTCGGGTTACTCCTTGACCAGGCTCTATAGTCCAGCTCTGAAGGCAGCCTTCTTGGGAGGTGAAGTTCAAGTGTTCAAACCTTATATAGCCTTCACTGCGCATGTAGTCGTGGAAAATCAGGATGGGTCACCTTTGGGAAGGGAATTCCTGGAGAACACTGAAATGATTGTAACCGGAACTATTCAGAGTAAAAGTGGAGCACAAGAATATCCTCTACAGAAATTGCAAATGTCCAAGACAGTTGGTATTTGGACTTTGAAGATCGATTTACTCACTGACATGGAATTGGAGAAGGAATTTCTTTCGGGGGTTCTCACGATGAAGCTAGAAGCAAGTTATCGTGATGTTAAGGCGGAACTTCTTCTGATAACACATCATTCGCCAAGGAATCAATTCATTGGGGTAACAACGAGTACCGAGGAACCAGAAGTTGGCGAGTACATTATATTTCACATACGAACGAATTTCTTCCTGAGGTCGTTTAACTATTTGATCGTTTCGAAGGGAGTTGTAGTTTTGAGTGATGAAGAGGCTATGGAAGAAGGAAGTCACACTATGGCGGTGACATTGAGTGCAGAGATGGCTCCAGTTGCAACTATTGTTGTTTGGAAGGTAAGAAAAAAAAAAAAAACAGTTCTAAAAGATTTCCTGGCTGTAACTTCTTTTGATGAACTTTCAGGTTACTCAACAAGGTCAAATTGTAGTTGATTCTCTGAGTTTTCCAGTCAATGGTTTGTCGAGGAATAATTTTAGTTTTCACGTCAACAATCGAAAATCCCGAACCGGTGAACGCGTCGAAGTTGCTGTATACGGAGAACCTGGATCCTTCGTTGGCCTCTCCGCCATAGACAACACTTTTAAGGGTGATCTTAGCAAAATGAGAATACTTGAGAAGATGACAACATTTGATGGGTTAGGAGGTAGTGGAGTCCATAGTCACACATTCCTCGGGCCACAGGACAAAATGGTTTCATATTCAGCAACCTCGTTTGGTATAGATGCCAATAGGACCTTCGAATTGAATGACTTGATTATTTTCACCGATGCTGAAGTGCCTCGAAAATGGGAACCTTCATGGTCTGGCTATGAAAACGACATGAAATACCAAATCCTCAATAAATCGGAATTAATGGAATATCGCAAGTATCGCTTCAATCGAGTCCAAAGACATTACGATAACGTTTGGTTGTGGCGTGATGTCAACATTGGGCCACACGGTCGATTCATTTTCAACGTGGACGTACCTGATGGGCCAGCGTACTGGATGGTCTCGGCTTTTAGTGTCAGTCCATCGGGAGGATTTGGAATTGTGGCTGCTCCAATTGAGTATATAGGCGAACAACCATTCTACATCAATGTGGAGATGCCGTTGGAATCGAGACAGGGTGAGCAGATTGGCATTCGGGTGACTGTGTTCAATTACAAATGCAGTGCCATTGAGGCCACCGTGGTTCTCCATGCCTCTCATGAATATCAGTTCGTTCATGTGGAAGAGGATGGAGTGGTAGCGGCTTACAATCCACGTACTTCATTCGGTGAACAGCAATTCTTCGTCTACCTCGATGCACAATCCTCAAGCACTGTTTATGTTCCAATTGTTCCAACAAAACTAGGAGAAATCGACGTGACAATTCATGCTGCAACTCTGCTCGGTACTGATCAAGTCACGCGGCGTCTTAAAGTCGAACCAGATGGGCTGCCTCAATACCGACACCAATCGATTCTTCTCGATCTTAGTAACCGAGCATACGTCTTCCAGTACATGCACTTGAACATCACCGAAACCCCCATAATTCCCTATCAAGTGGACCGATATTTTGTGTATGGATCGAACTCGGCTAAGATCTCGGTAGTTGGAGATGTGGTTGGACCGATATTCCCTACAATGCCCATAAATGCCACATCACTTCTGAATCTGCCGATGGAATGTGCTGAACAGAATGCTTTTAGCTTCGCTGTGAATCTCTACACGGTTATGTACATGAGGTTGATAAATCAACGGAACAAGACAATCGAGAAGAACGCCTTCCACCATCTGAATCAAGCGTATCAGAGACAACTGAGCTTCATGCGCGAAGATGGTTCATTTTCGCTCTTTCGATCCGATTGGAATAATTCCGAGTCTTCGGTTTGGCTGACTGCCTATTGCGTAAGAACTTTTCAGGAGGCAGCATTTTATGAATGGGAAAACTATATCTACATTGATCCGATGGTGATTGAGAAGGGAATTCGATGGATTCTGCAACATCAAGGGCCTGAAGGTGGATTTTTCGAAGTGACTTGGCTGCCCGATCGCAAAATGAATCATTCGAATATTGCCAATCGAAATATTTCCCTCACTGCTCACGTTCTGATTACCCTGGCTACTGTCAAGGATCTTTCAGGCAGCCTGGGTGCGCGAGTGGTCCTCGCTCAGCAAAGAGCTCTCTACTGGATCGAGAGGAACATGCAGCTGCTGGCAGAAACCTCGGAGGCCTATGATGTGGCACTGACCGCTTATGCCTTACAACTCTGCAAAGCACCTACAGCGGAACATGCTTTTGCAATATTGCGGAAACACGCCAAGACTATTGGAGAATACATGTACTGGGGCAGGGATGATCTGTCATCGCCGCCAAGTAAAATAGAGAACCAGAAGTATTTCTCCCTGCCTCGACTGCCATACGAATTTGATTCGATGAACATCGAAACGACGGCTTATGCTTTACTGGTTTATGTCCAGCGGAGAGAATTCATGGTGGACCCTATTGTGAAATGGTTAAATGCACAAAGACTGACAGATGGTGGATGGGCTTCTACCCAGGTGAGTTGTTGGTTTTGTAAATTTTGTATGCGGAAATCTTGAGATGACCACCTTTGTATTCTTTAAAAAGGACACTGGAGCTGCTTTAAAAGCCCTAATCGAGTACACTGTATATTCTCGTATTCGAGATGTTTCTGCTCTATCCATATCACTGGAGGCAACTTCTCTGAAAGACCGAACTAAGTCGTTGTTTATTGATGATAGCAATTTGGCACAACTGCAGATTGTTGATGTAAGTGTGAAATAGTAATTAGGGATAATTTTCTAAATTTAGTTGTTCTTTGTTTTTGTAGATTCCAAATGCATGGGGAACAGTTAAAGTTCAAGCTAAAGGGACCGGATACGCTATTTTACAAATGCATGTTCAATATAATGTCGATAATGAAAAATTTCAAACAAAACCACCAGTGCCTGCATTTAGTTTGCAAACAAATGCCGTTTTCCAAGGAAGGAATCATTCACATATTTCATATGAGTGTTGTCAAAGGTATGAATTGTTTCCTTCTTTCTTTTTTAACCCAGTGCGAGCAATTAGGAATGAAGGATAGGATTATAAAGGGTATATCAATGCTCATTGGTTCTAAACGTATGCTTATTATAATGACTAGAAAATGCTGAGCCCTGTAAAGCATTCCACATGTGTTTAGTGTGGTTACAAAAATAATACCTGTTCTTAACAGTCGTAGAAATTACGGTTGAGTTATTTAAAGTTTGAGGCGAAGAATGCATCTAGCTATTTCACTAGAGCAATTTTTATAAAAATTTCCTTTCCGCGGTGTTCAAGAGTAGCTAATGGATCAGTAAGGGATTTATCATACGCTTACAACTTTTAGAGCTCTCTTTTTACTCTATTTAAAAGACTCAAGTACTTTATTGGGTCAAATTTTGAAGAATAAATATGTTCTTTACAAGAGATGGTTTTTAAAACACATACGTTGAACTAGAAGCTGTTCAATTCTCAATGCAAGTACCACCCATGAATAGTGGCATTGGGGGAGAACTTCGCTTTAAAACGTTTTTGATTACCCATTGGGCAACGCTATAAATTTATCATATCCTGCCATTGATGGGCCACATCCATAAGGATCTAGAAACGAATAAGAAAATCTGAAGGTACTGTCATCAGTGAAATTATTAAGTAGGTTAAAAAGATTCAGAAGAGCTGATCGCGAGCTCTACGAGCAGAAGAGGAGAGAGGAACACCGGCTTCTTAGATGGAAAAAAGAGAGCATGAGAAGCGCGCGATCGAGGAGATAGAGGGATGTCACAACAGGAATGAGGTTCGTAAATTTAACCAAAAGGTAAAAAAAACTTCCCATGGGTACCAGCCACGAACCGAAGCCTGTAAAGACGATGAGGAGAACATCGTAGTAGAACCGCAGTCGATGCTGAGAATATGGAAAGATCACTTCCCCAAATTATATAACGGCGATGACGAAACGAATTCCGCTGTAAGGAAGAACCACTCAACGTCGGCGACGCAGATCAACAATTCCGTCTACCCGACCTTGACGAAGTGAAGATAGCTATATCTAAACTTAAGTCAAACAAAGCTGCTGGAGCGGACGGCATCGCTTCCGAACTATTCAAAGCAGCAGGCGATGACTTGGTACGGATCATACACCAACTCATCTGCAAAATATGGTCGGAAGAAAGCATGCCCGATGAGTGGAATCTGAGCATAGTATGCCCGATACATAAGAAAGGAGACCCTCTAAACTGCGCCAACTACAGAGGCATCAGTCTCCTTAACATTGCGTATAAGATCCTCTCTGCAGTATTATGTGAACGTCTGAAGCCATTCGTCAACAACCTGATTGATCCTTATCAGTGTGGCTTCAGACCAGGAAAGTCCACTATCGACCAAATATTCACACTACGGCAGATCTTGGAAAAAACCCAGGAGCTTCATATCGATACCCACCATCTCTTTATCGATTTTAAAGCCGCGTATGACAGCATCTATAGGGAAGAGCTCTACCGAGCAATGTCTAGTTTTGGCATCCCTGTCAAACATATCCATTTGTGCAGAATGACGATGGAGAATGCACGCTTCTCTATCAAGGTCAGAAAAGATCTCACCGATGCATTTGATGTCAAAAAAGGTTTTAGACAAAGCGATGCACTGTCATGCGACTTCTTCAGCATCGTTCTGGGAAAAATTGAGCAAAGCTCAATCGTCAACACTAGAGGCACAATCTTCCAAAGGTCCATCCAATTACTCGGATACGCAGATGATATTGACATAATTGGAAGATCAAAGCGTTATGTCAGTGGAGCGTTTTTGAGCATTGCGACGTAGCGAAGAAGATGGGTTTAGTGGTCAATGAGGGCAAGACCAAGTATATGCTGTCATCAAACAAGGACACTGAACAACGACGTCTTGGACAAAACGTCAGCATGGACGGCTTTAACTTTGGGGTAGTTAAGGACTTTGTCTACCTAGGCACCGCTATTAACACAGACAACGACACTATCTCTGAAATCAAACGAAGAATAACTCTTTCAAATGGTGCTTCTTTGGTCTAAGAAGGCAATTGAGAAGTAAAGTCCTCTCTCGAGCCTGTAAAAACACCATCTATAAGACACTCATCATCCCGGTTCTCATTTATGGCGCTGAGGTCTGGACCCTGTGTTAACAAGCAAAATTGCCGTACATGGGACGACACCAACCCACGCGATATTCACCAGGTGATAATGCATCCTCAAAAGGTTTCCGTTTGGTGTGGATTTTGGGCCGGCGACGTAATTAGTTCGTACTTTTTTGAAAACCACGTTAGAGAGACGGCACCAGGTGGAACAACGTCACCTCGTGTCTAGTCACAAAAAACATCTGGCCAACTCTAGATTTAAAACGTTCAAAGTGCTTGCTCTCTCTCTAAGCAGATCGCATATAAGCTCGATAATAGGTGTCATAACCGGACACTGTCTAATAGGAAAGCACGCCACGAGACTAGGCGTATTCTCAAATGACTTTTGCAGAAGCTGTATGGACGAGGAAGAGGAAGAAACGGTTCTTCATCTTCTCTGCACATTCCCTGCTCTGGCCCAAAAACGCAAGAATTACCTAGGAGAATTCTTCTTTAACGATCTAAACGATCTAAATCATATCGGTATAATCAGCCTCTCACGTTTCGTAAGGGATTCAAGCTGGTTCCATTGAGCTTAGGAGGAAGCCTCAAGATTTATGTGGTATCGCAATGGGCCTTTAAACTGGCCTAAGTGCGTCCGTTTCCATCTTGGACAGCCACTATAACCTAACCTAGGGAGACGGTCACCGTCACCAGCGAGCGCTACATAACGATGATATTTTCTATGGAATTAATTGAACCATAATGGACCTAGATGACATGTGGTTCCAGCAGGACGCCAGGCGCGGCGCGACGTGCCTCATTTTGCATGAACGATTTGAGGGTAAGGTGATGTGAATTGGGCACCAAGTTTAACACAGGCCATCATTTAAATTCAGCCGGAACTATGCGGAATAGTAATTAAAAATTGGACCACTCAGATCCGTGCCACCGTAAAAAGCCGAGGCGGGCCATTTGTAATATTCCACACTTTATGGCATGCATGCGCCTTTAAAAAAAAAAAAAAAATATTTTAATACCTCACATACAGCTTGTTTTATTCCATTTCAACATCTACCTGTCCTTATTAAAAAACACTTACGAAAGTTGTAGAAAATCAGTAACCCACAACTTTAAATTTGCTGCCAACTTGTTCAATAAATTTCGCTCAAGTATCAACAAAAAATTAGGATACAAATTTTTAGGATAAAAATGCTGTTTAAAAATAACATTACTCAACATTTTGTTTTTCTCTTTTAAAGCTGGATACATATTAACGAATCTGAGCGATCTGGTATGGCCATTCTTGATGTTACAATTCCCACAGGATATTTTATTCAACAGCAAAAGCTCGACTCCTACGTTTTGGGCAAAAGTGTTCGAAATTTACGGCGTGCAAAGTATATGACAAAAAAGATTGTTTTCTATTTTGATTATGTAAGTTATACTGAAATATTTTTCTAAAAGCAATGTTTTTTTTTAACATAACATACATTTTTGTCTTATTTAGCTTGATAGCTCGGAAATATGCCTTAATTTCACCGTTGAACGGTGGTTTCCAGTTGCCAATATGTCAAGATATCTTCCAATTCGGGTTTACGATTATTATGCACCAGGTAAATATTTAAACCGAAATTGTTTAAAATAACAAAAAATAAACTAAATAAATATTTATTTTTTTTAAAGAGCGTTTCAATGAAACTATTTTTGACGCCTTGCCTACATATCTACTCAACATTTGCGAGGTTTGTGGAAGTTCTCAGTGTCCTTATTGCATTATATACAGCAGGTCGTCTTCAAAATCGACATTCTCTCTATCATTGATAATGATAAGTATCTCATTAGTATACTTTGTAACTAAAAGTTACAAAATTAATTTAAATTATTTACTTTTTAGAATTTAGTAATTTATGAAAAATATTGTTACCAAAGATTGTTTTTAGAAAAAAAACTTTATAAAAACGTAAACACTTTTATTTTAATTTGAATTGTATGTATGTAAACCGTCCGGCCTTGTCTGCATTTATTCGCAGGCAATTGTAATTTCGGTACCCTTTCTTTTTACAAACCAAAAACAAATCAATGCTCAGTGAAATATAAAATACAAATTACAAAAATACTCTAAGTATACTAAGCTAGTCAAATGCTAAAGCAAACAACAAAAACAAAAATCACAAATTTTCTATACAATGATCAAGTACTTAAATTAAAACGAACTGATTTTTTCTTATTTATATTTATCTATTTATTAAAATTTTCATTCTAAGAACAAAAATCATATCAAAATTATTTAATAAATATAATCATCATTATTTCATGAAAAAATATTATCATTATAAATGTAAGACAACATTTTTCTAAAACGAAGCATTTTTTGTATACAAACAAATATCCAAAGAATATTTTTATGTTTATAAAATATATATTAAAAAAAAAAAAATAAATTAAAATGAAATGTTTAAAACATAATTTTACCAAAACAAATACAAATTTTGTAATGTCCAAAATATTTTAAATAAACTGAACTTCTTGCCTCTGTACCTATAAAAATCTGTTCTTCTGTTGAATGAATAGAATTTTTATAAACATTTACATATGTAGATCAATATTTAATAAAGAAAGTGTATAGAGAGGGTTTATATCAATATAAACCATTGCCTTAAACATTGTGGGGATTGTTTAAAATACCCCCACACAATAATTGTAAATTCTTTTGTACTTGTTAAATGATTGCCTTAGTCTATGCACTTTCATTTAAACACATTTTTTCAAATAAAAGTACCTTTAGAACCGAATTAAAACAAAGATGAATTCACAAAATGTAATCCGTCCTTTTTGTATTCAAAAAAATGTATATCCAACAAAAATAAAGTATACAAAATTAAAATTAAAAATTGTTTTTCTCTTTCGTTTGCATTGTTTTATTTCGATTTTAACCCAGTAAGTTAGCTTTACACATGGGTTGCTGTTTATATTTCCGTCCGAACAATGATAACACTATATTATTGCATTTAAAATCGTTTTATTACCTTTGAACTTATTGTCCAAGAGGTTTTTCAAGCGTTACCACTTAAGTGCGAGAGACCTCTTGAACACGATTAAAACTAATTCTGTCATAGGAAATCGTTGTCTTCAAAGCTTAGTTTTAAATTTTAGGACCTTATAAGTAAAACTGGGCAGGTTCAGATGATATATGCGACATGAAAAACTTGAAAGTTAGTCTAGTTTTTATTATCTGATTGGCCAGCTGCCAAAAAATTGCCTTCCATCAAGGCAATTTCATTGGAAAGTTGACTGGGAAGTTAGCCAAGAAAAATATCCCTAACTAACAAGTCAAGTCTACTTATGTCAAGATGACAGTTGATCAGGTTTTTTCATTGAAAGCTGAATTTTATTACTTTGTGATTCATTTATATTCTGCACGAATCAATTTTATGTTTTATGTTCCTTATCAAATTGGTAAAGGAATAAGTAATATTTATTTAAAATAGAAAAAAAGATTCGAGATGGATTTGTACTTTGCCTGAGAAGTTTTATTTATTCATGTTTTTAATAGTTTCTGCACGATCAACTGAAAGTAGAGGAATTTGAAGTTTTTGACACTTTACCGACTAACTATTTGGTTGCCTTAGGCAAAAAGTACGTTCAAAGAAAGTAAATAGTTGACTGCAAATGAAGTCCCTCATGCTGTCTGAACCTGACTGTTGTTTTGTTGAATGGAAAGTAATTCAAAAAAAAAAAAAAAATCGTAGAGTATATTATTTATGGGGTACCAACCAGGCCTAGAGGTCAAAAACCTGGATTATTTATAAGGCCTATGTTGTTTACGGAAACGACACTTTCTGTCCGAAGGAAAGAAAACTTGACTTAAAAATATTATAGTAGATGTAGTAATTGTTTTAAATTTTCTCAAGAACTTAAATAAATTTTGTAATCAATAATTGACAAGGACATTACTGACAAAAATTATATTCCATAAAATATAAAATAAAAAAACAATTTTTCTGTTTGATAAATTACTTTTTTCTTAAACCATACAGAAACGCAATATTTAAAAAAAAAAGTTACTCTAAGAATGGATTTCCGGCGAATTTATGAATCCCGCTGTATCAATAGCACTATATGGATTTAATTCAACTATTGCATTGTTTGTTATTCATAAAATAAAATGGGTGTCGCAACAGTCCATTGAGAACTAGGGTTTAGTGACTTACAACTCTCAACCATTCCTGTGTGCCGTACTGTTGTCAGTGATGGAGGGGACCTACAGTTTTAAGCCGAACTCGAACGGCTAATTTGAGAAAGCATATTCCATGACAAGAATTACTCTTGTAGAATTTGTCAATTCTCATTTAAGTTGAATGATAAAGAATATTCGCTATTCTGGTGTAAGCAATACCATACGTCCTTGTAAATTAATTTTATTATCCATAGAAAAGGTTGTACCAGTTTTTGAGAATCAACAAGAACGAAATTTCCTACTTATAACTTAGTTATTCAATACGATTTTATTTATTTCATTTGAAACGAGTTCTGATTGGCTTAACTCGTGGATCAAAAAAGTATAAAAGAAATGTTTATGAAAAAACGATTCAGTTAATCATAAAAAAGTCACCAGCCAGCCTTATCCACAGATTAGAAGGATAACCACCCAAAAAAGACATCCCGAACCGAGGTACTTTTAGGAATGGATTTTCTAAAGAAAAATCAACTGACAACGATGAAGTTTCCTTCTATGCTGGTCAACATTCTACCACGGCTGAAAGCCGATTTTTGAGAAATTTTATTAATGTATAGGTATTACTAGGACCCCTTTGTGCCAACCAAATGTATTATATTAATTATATTCTTATAGTCTTAAGTTAATCAAATTGTATATATGTACTTATGAACATTTTTGAAATATTTGAAAATGGTACTTTTTGCCATGTTAAGGTTGAGGTGATAACTTATACCCACTTAGTTCCAAATTTAAAAATCAGAGAATGATGCACTGATGTCCAAAAATGTTGTCTGAGACCTTTTACCCTCCATCTTTGCGCTTGCCAGACATGCACTAATTGCGTTAAAAGACATCAACTGTTTAAGCCGAGACGACAGAAAAAAATTGTCTATAATAAAAAAATTTACGTCAAGACGTTTTGGTATCAGTCTCATAATTCCCAGACGGATTTGACAACTTGTTTCTTGTTCTATGTTTTACAATTATTTTGTACAAATGTTATTCTTGTTGTATTTTAAAAGTTACTCTCTGCAGTGATGTAGTGTAGTTGTCGTCACTCTTTAGATAGACTTATTTAAAATATCCATAAAACATGGATTTTTTATATACAATTAGTTTTTTTTTTGTAGGCATTTATAAAAAAGAAATAAAACGAATGTTATTTTTCAATAATAAATGTATAATTTATTTGCACATCCTCCTTTTTTATTTTATTTTTTTTGTAATTTGTTTTTTTTTTTTGTTTTATTTAAAATTTTGATATAATACAGAAATAAGACTTTTTTCATTCTATTTTCAATTTTTTATATCGCAACTTATGTAGCCCACGTTTCCACTCCCAGGGTTAGCAATAATTGAACTGTTTACCTATTTTTTGTTTTGTTTTTAATTTTAATGTTTTTGTTTTATATATATAGAAAATTTCGAACACTATTTTTGTTGTTGTTTGCTACACAATTAATACAGAAAATAATAATAATAATGTACTTAAAACATAGTAACAAAACTCGAAATAGTTATAAATTAAATACTAGATATATATATTATATATAATTATGTACACTGTGATGTTTAATACATTCATACATTGTCTTATAATGAAAATATTAATTATATAATAATTTATTTATTTTTTTTGTGAACACGAAATAAACAAACTTTTTAAAACAATTTTTTTTACTAATATTATAAGCGTTTAATAACATCACTTTTACCATTTAAATGTATGTTTAGGTATACTTATATAATTTTTGTTTAATATAACTAACATAATTAGGTACTTTTATACATTCAGAGTTAATTTCTTTTCTTGTCTTTATTTTTTAAAGTTAATGTTCAAACGTTAACAAACAAAATATTTGTTTATATATAACTAATAATTGAATTAATATTGTTTTTTTTCTTCAAATGGAATTTTATTCTGTTCTTAAATAAGCATGAATTTTAGTAAAAGATTTACTGATTTAACATTCAATAACTTTCAAAAATTGATGTTTATTTTTCTTTTTTAATTCTTTATAAGATTCTATCTAAATTGATTAACTTAATACTTATGTGAAATTAAATAATAATTTATTTTATTTTTTTTATTTTAATAATTAAGCTTAAGATTTAGAAATATTTCTTATTGATGAATTTTAAGTTAATTTTAAAGAAAAAATGAAAATACGTATAATATAAATTGATAAAACCACAGTTAATATGACCAAAGTAAAAAGAAAGTTTAAAATGATTTTCAAATCGACAGTTTGGGTATCTTAAAAGCCAAGAAAAAAAATATTTTAGTTCTTACAATTTGTGAAGCAATTAGATTCTATTTTAAAAATCAGACTATTATCGTCAAATGTTGAATTAAGTTGCCAGTTATAGCTATCTTTGATTTTCTTCATAGAAAAAAATCATGGGAATTTTTTTAACAGGTTAATTTAAGCTTTCATTGACAATTTATGTCATTGAACGCAAATTTCCTGATTCGAATCCAGGATTTCCTTATTAAAATCTAACGTTTGGGTTAGAGTTGATCTTTGAAAGGAAAACTGTCTGGTGGGAACAAAGAAAGTGGAAAACTTTCAGTGTAACGATTTTGTTCTCAATGTCGAAGTTTAAAGCAGCTGTTCATTGAAAGAGGTTTTATCATTGAAAAAATAAAAATAAACAAAAAGAAAAGTTCTGGGATAGTCAAAGTAAATATTTAAAAAAAAATTACAACTCATAACCATCATTTTCATAGGGAACGTTACAAAGCTGTTATATTTTGACTTGACAACGAAACACTATAATTTCGTCGTCGCTAATTATAAAATTTAGTTTTATTTTTGAACACACAAAATAGGAACATTCACCCCATACCTTTTGCTTTGATTTCAACACCAAATCATCTCAACTGTAAATGAAGTATCGAAATTTCGTCGCAGAATAAACTTTATATTGTTGCTGCCATATTGTTAACGCTGGAGCTGTCAAATTGTCTGTCATTTATTAAGTCGATTTTATACAATCATTATGTTCAAAAACTTCACTCATTTTACATTCCCTTTCTGACATTTAAAATAAATTTGACTCAACTAGGTACGACTTCTGTTTTTGGCTATTGTTAATTATTGTTAATAATCGTTAAATGTTGTAGTTCCTAAAGCTAAGTATGCACGTTTCAAAGATCTTCCCACATTTGCAGATTTTTCGCAAAACACCCGATTTTATCTGTCAAAAGTGACAGCAAATGCAGTGGGATAAATCTTCTATCAAAAATTTGGCCGATTTCTTGCAATCGTTTTCGGTCGTCTAAATACTATTTTTTTTTGTATTTTCAAACAGTTGGACGACTATCCGCTATTTGGATATTGGATGATGTTCTTTCTAAGAAATACATACAATTTTTAATTGGCAGAAAGTTTTTGAGTAGTAAAAAATACCAAGATTTAAAGGATTTTGAAAGAATTTGAAAACTACGAAAATTAAAAGAAATGAGAAGTCAATATTTAGCAAAAGAACGAAAAAAAAGTTATAAAAAAGGCTAAAATTTGACTGCCTCACTTTTGTTTCACCATTTTTCTATTTTAATGCTTTTTAAAAACGACTTGTTGTTTTCCCTTCTAAAGTAAATGTTTATATTCTCAATGAGTTTTACAAATTTCATTGTTTTCTTAAGTTTTGAATGCGTGTGAACAGACAATTATTAATTTGAAGATACAAAATTGTGGGCAATTGTCAGCCAATTTTAATTTAACAAATTTTCTAATATTTGGATAAAATCAACCAACCGTACAAACGGACAATTTTCACTAAATAGAAAATTGGCAAATTGTCTACTAATTGGATGCTATTGGAAGACAATTCAAACAATATTAAAAGATCGTCTTATCGTGTATAGGTGTCAAATTGTTACGATTTTTAACAATATACAACTTAGCTAGGCTGTTGTCAAAGTGAATGAATTGTCTATAAAACTATAAACGATTAATTTTGGCTAAAGAAAGAGGAATGGCGCAAAATTTTAAAGAACATGCCACAACATTTAAATGATTTAGTAAAACTTCAAAGAAATTTTTAGAAATTTACTACACCAAAAAGATGGAATGTCTACTTTAAGTTTAGCAATTTGCTAAATCAATGTGCCACGTGTCACTACCTAGAAAAAATTGTTATAAGAGCTCTGGATGGAATGGTAAAGTGTACTTTGGGAATTCCAATTAAAAGCGCCGTTTTAGTTTATTTGATTTGTTTATTTTCACGGACTGTTACTGTTTGAGCAAGTAATCATAACGAAAAGAATTGTGGATTGGCCACTATATTGCTTAATATTTAAAAAATTGCTACTTAGGAAAATGTTGAGCTCCAGCAAAAAGTTGTTTAAAGTTTTAAGGCCCTATTTTTAAAGAACTTATCATTTTACTTTGAATCAATTTTGTAAATAATTACCAATTTACTTAGCTACTCAAAAGTTTTAACGCTTTATTTTAGTTTTAATAACTTCTAAATTGCTTTATCACTTTTTATTAAAGAACTGAAATCGAAACATAGATAAACAGGTCCAGCTCATGAAATTAAACGAAGAAAACACACTTAAACGGACCTATTAATTGAAATTCCCAACTTCAGACTGCAATATTTCATCCAATGCATTTAAAAAACTATTTGTCATATTAATTAAGCAAATAGCTAAAAGTAAAAAAAAGCCATTACATGATTTTAACATTAACAAATTTAGAAAGATGATAAAATTGTTTAAATTAGGCAAATCATCTTTTAAAAAAATTAAACAACTAAAAATGGCTTTAACATTTTATTATATGTGTTTTCTATGATTATGCAAAATAGAGTTAAAAAATTAGAGACAATTTGACAGTTGCACATTTAAGAATAAGGCAGCAAATATATTGGGCAGGTTCAGACGACATAAGGGCCTTTAAAGTAAAGCAAGTTTCTAGTATCTGATTGACCAGCTGCCAAAAAATTGCCTTCCAATTAAGGCAACATTATTTGAAAGTTGACTGGAAAAATAGTCAAAAAAATCTCACAAGTCAGGTCTACTATGTTAAAATGAAAGTTGATCATGTTTTTTTATCCAACTAAAAGCTGAACTTTATTACTCTATAGTTTAATTATTTTCTGCACAATGTATCTTAAGTATAGTTCAATAGAATTCCTTGTAAAATTGAGATAGAATAAAGTAATATTCCTTATAACTTGTCCGAGAAGCGTTTTGTACACAATAATGCTTTTGTTTTTGGACGATGAATTGAAGGTAGAAGTTAGTGAAGTAAGCTTCCAAGTTTGAAATGTATGACATTTCAATTGAAAACGAACTATTTGCAGTTCACTGCAAATGAAGTCCCTTATGCTGTCTGAACCTGACCATTGTCAAATTCCGAGTTTAATAAATGTGTCAGAAAAAAACGATAATTCTTTTGAAAATATCTTTCAGGAAAAACCTTTTTAAATAACTGGCACACAATAACTTGACTTTCCAATTTTGTTTTTCCAAATTCATGTGATTTTCCGTTGTGTACTGGAAAACCCCGTCAAACTAAATTGTGGTTGCGTGAAAAAGTTATATTTCGCCGATTTATGAAATTCGGTCTTATTTCATTTTGGCTTAAAATTCTTCAAGTCAATACTTTCATATTGTATAAATTTAAGAACAAAACTATTTCGAGACTCAAAGTTCTTCGATTGACCAAATTATAGTTTGACATAATAATAAATCAATTAGGTGGCAAAACAGTCCTTCTAGGACTAAATGATATACAACTCTCAACCATTCTTGTGTGCGTTTAATGTTGTTAGGAATGGAGGGGACCTTCAGTTTTAAACTGAATCCGAACGGCACACTTGAGAAAGCACTTTTTATAGGAAGAATTACTCTTGGAGGATTTGTCAATTTTTCGCAAGATGCAGTACCCGTGAGAAAAACTTTAGATGGCACAGGCAGGTGCTGAACTGAAGACTTCTGGCATGACAGTCCTACGCACTAACCATCACTCCAAGGGTACTACTACAGTCTCACATACCAGTGAGAAAAACGGGTCAAAAGAAACTACAAAAGTCAAGAGTAAAAATTCTTCTTTCTGGCCACTTTAAGCTGTTGGCCAATGATATTCCAGTGATGAGTGTTCAAATCCCATTCATATCAAGTTCAAAGTGAGTAAAATACTGAACGTTAGGCTTTAAGATGATGTAGTTACAAACTGTGGCAGATGCAAACAGTGGTACATGGAAAACTGTATTCCGCTTCACTGATACACGACAAGTTAACGTAACGTAAAAAAAATTAAAACAAAAATGTAAGTAAAGAACTTAACAGCCAACCCCAAAAATAAAATTCATTTTCAAAATAAAATCATTTAATTCACAAACCCAAAGATGTGTTGCACATTATTTAAATAACACAAAGAAAATAATAATATTAGAATTAATTGTAAAATAATACATATAACCAAAAAACTATAAATTTTTACTATTTCGTAAGCTAGTTTTGTATTTCAATTATTATTTTCATTTATTTATTATTTATTTCTTAACTATCAAGGCATAATTTGATTGATAAATTTTATTCGTTAGAACAATTTTTTCTTATTAATTTTATTTGTTATTGTTCTATTAACTCATTTATTTCTTTTTACAAATTTGTTGATTGATTTTTTTTTGTTTTGTAAATTTATTCTTATTTTTCAATTTCATTCATTGCCTAGCCTATAGTAGTTCTTGTATTTTATTTTTATTTATTTTAATAAATGAGTGACTTTTTTTTATTATTTTTTGTTCATAAAATGTATTTGCGACTTAAAGTAAAATCTATACATTAAATATTTCGGAAGATTGTTTTTTTTTTCAATTTTTTGTTCTATTTATTGTATTTTAATATTGCAAATCATTTCAATTTTTGATGATCGTTTATTTGTTTATTTGATTTCTTTGTCTATTTGTTTTAGTTTTTATTTGTTTGATTGATTAATAATAATAGTATTTTTTTAAAAACAAATTTAAACAGAATTTCTTTTTAAATAATGTAATAATAATCGCATAATTATATTATGACAATTCTTATGAATATATTCCTTTCTTTGATTTTTGTTTGCTTTAAATTCAAATTCCTAAATTTAATCCTAAGCTCTAATTGCGAATTTCACAACCATTTGGCTATCTGATTTTTGTTTTTTTTTTTTAACTCTAGTTTTAACCAAAACAAAATAACTGATTTGAATATATAAATTTATTTTCAATTAACTATTAAATTTAACAAATAAAATTATTATTTAATTTTAATTTTTTCTTTCCAAAAAGTTGTTTTTTCTTCACTTAAAAATAACAAAAATTCCTGTAGTTATAATTATTTTTTTATATTCATTTTTAACAATCGCAAGTTTAAAAATGTACATACACAAAAATTATTACATATTATTATTATTATTTATTTTTGTAAATGACTTTTTCCAAGTTTTAATTTTACGAAGACTTTCGGTTTTAAATTTTCGTATCAGAAAATGTATATTTACAAATTTTTCTTTGATGATTTTCTTAACATATAATAAACTTATTTAAATTAATTTATAAATAACGTTTATGTACAAAATTTATTCATTTAGTTATTTTATAATTTCTTTTTAGTTTAAATTTCTATTATGAAGAAAGATCTTAAGATTAAAGTTGCAGTAATTGATTGTTAGCGATAATTTCTTAAGATTCGTTTTTAAAAGCACTTAGATTTTAGTGTAAAATTATGAAGGAATTATTTATTAATTATTGATTTGATTTTTTAAAACGAAATAAAAAATAAGCTTTAATTCAAACAGTAAAAATATTATCTTCTTGGTTTGGTGGAAATTAAAAGTCTCAACCTATTAAGAGTAAGTTTTAATTCATTGGCTGATCACTTGACAATCATTTCAAATTTAAAGGATTGGGCTTGTAATGCTATTATCATTGTTTCGAATTGAATGCAATCTTTTGAGAACTCATTCAATTGTTTACACTCTTTTGAACGTTTTTTTTTTCACATAATTCTGCAGTAAACTAAGAAAAACGTGAAAAAGGATCTGAATACTAAAATACCCCAATTACATACTTAAAGGTTGTAGACTCTCAAAAAGTCAATAAATTCAATTTTTCAATTTAACTCAACTTCTTATCTTCATAAAAGATTGAATCTTTTTAGAACTTTGCAAAAATTTGTGAAAGCAAACTGAGTTTAAATTTTTTGGGCTATGTTTTGAATGACAATCAAAATGCATGGGATCTTGTCTATCATTGGGGAATAGAGCATTTAATGTTGGAAAAATTGTGCCCCAGAATAATAAAATTTAAAAAAAAACCTAAAAAGAGAAGTTATATTCATACATTAAATCAATAAAGTTATTATCTGTCGATGTTTGAAAGCGTTAAGATAGAATTCGATGCAAGATTCCGTGTATTTAAAAAAAATTATAAAATTATGTTACTTCAAAAATTATGCATGTTTAAGTTTTGTATTTTGTTTTTAAATATAAAGTTAATGTTTTATGTAATGATTTTTTTTTTTGATTATGCTAATTATTCTAGAGTAGTGAAATGTCAGTTAATGATATGTTGAAAATGTACAAAATGTTTGTTTTATTTTTGTTTGTCGATTTTGTTTATTTCCTATAGATTCATTTAGTTTTGTTTTCTGAATTATTATTTTTGTTTTAATAAAATGGGAAGCATTGAAGTTTTTGAAGGGTTTTCTTTTTTTTTATTTATTTTATTTTATAGCAAATGGTGAACGATTTTATGTTTATTTATTATATTTAATGGATTTTCTTAATTCGATATAATTAAATTACATTTTTTATAATTATTTTAATGCACTTGCTGTTAACATTCCAATTGAAAAGAAAATAATTTACAATATAATAAATAAAAGTTGAAAATTAATTACATAACATTTTACTTGTTTGTCTTTTTTTTAAATTTATTTATTTATGTAAATTATTTTTAACACAAAACTCAAACTTAAATTAAGAATATATAAATTTAATTAAATATATAGTATATGTTATCTTATAGACTAATTTTGTAATATAAAACTATTAACTACATTCACTACTAATCAGGCGGAACGATTTTTTCTACCGTCGGTTTTGTATCGTCAGGATCCAAACTAAGACAGTCAGAGAAATAATTTTCCATAGATGAGTAGACGTGTTCCAGAACTCCGTTTAGTTCGTGACCCTCATCGGCATAGGTCTAAAATGTGATTTAAAGTTAATCGAATTAGTGTCTTAGTTATTTGAAAACTCTTGTGTCCTTTTTTTTACCTGATATCGATAGAGAACTCCAGCATCAGTAAGAGATCTCGCGAGCTGAACACCATGGATATACGGCGCTGTCGAATCCGCCAATCCGTGCATCAGGAAGAACGAATGTGATTTTATGTGTCGGGCACGTTGCGTTGCATCGGCTTCCACATAACCCTTATAATTTTCAGCAGGCTGACCAAGGATACGTTCTGTAAAGGCTGAATCTAATACGCAAAGACAACAAATTTTGTAATCACGGTTTTTGTTTAAGTTGATTGTGATAATGCTTACTGTAAAATAACCAATCAGCTATCGGTGATATGGATATTCCACATTTGAAAACTTCTTGCTGGGAGCCCAATACCATGGTAGTTACATATCCACCATAACCCCAACCCCATACGCCTACACGAGTTTCGTCTAGAAAGCTAAACGTGTCTAGTAAGTAACTGAAATTAAATGAAAACAAAAGTATTGTATTTAAATTCAAACGCATTACAGTTTTCTATATTTTTAGTTCAGAAAGATACTGCTAGATAGAGTTGTAGTGAAAAGCTTTTGAGAGCTTACGAAAGCTCTCAAGGGATTACGTCAGGGATGTTATATATATTTTAAATGTTATATATTTTTTAAATTCTTATTTGAAAATAACACTGTTCGAAAGAATTACGTTTACAAAAAGATTATTAATTTTTCAAAGGATTAAGGTGTCCTGAATTTGAATCTCAAATTTAATTTTTTCTATAACTCTAGGATATCAAATCTGCCTATTTAAAAATTTTAAAGTAACCAAAAACGAGGTTTTTAAGTATTAGTCAAAACACAATATATCCATTAACAATAAATTATATGATGATTCTAGAAAGTAGAAATCTTTATCTCCTAGCTTTAGTTTAAATCATTTTAGATCTTACTTAGCTTTTGTAATTTCTTATAAGATATAAGATATAAGATATAAGATATAAGATATAAGATATAAGATATAAGATATAAGATATAAGATATAAGATATAAGATATAAGATATAAGATATAAGATATAAGATATAAGATATAAGATATAAGATATAAGATATAAGATATAAGATATAAGATATAAGATATAAGATATAAGATATAAGATATAAGATATAAGATATAAGATATAAGATATAAGATATAAGATATAAGAACTTAATCCCTAATGTTTTTGAATGCTTCGTTTTATCGTGAATTTTAAGTGCTGATTTCGAATTTAAACTCTGAATTTTTAATATATGTCCTTAAACTCACAAATAACTGTTTCTAATTTGTAATATATATATTTTTTTAAATATATTCCAAAGACTTTATATGTTATAACCTTGAAAAAGCTTTTCATAAAGATGTTGAAACTCGTACAGGACATTATTAGTCAAACTCCATTTTCAAAATTTTCGTGAGTTAACAATATAACGGAAAAAACAGTGCGACATTTAAAAAAGTCGTTTTTGGAATTACCAGATTCTAATGTCTCAAAATATGGTAAAATTATTTAAAAATGATTTAAAAACTCAAAGTATTCGTGTTTTTGAAAACTAATGTAATGAAATGTCATATAAAAATATGTACAAATGATTGCATGGTTTTCAAAATTTTAACAACAAAATTGACAAAAATAGTATCCCAGATTTTCGGGATATGTATAAACTAAACAATTGGATGTATAAACTTAAACAAACGATTTGTAATAGAACTGCATTTTCAAAATTTTCAGATTCTATACTCTTTGGGACCACACTGCTGTACTGTTATAACTCGCCACTTTTATGAACTATGTGACTGACAAGTATTGTATTCGTAAAAAATTTCGGTAAAAAAGTCAAAAAATGTGAGCCCCCCTATTCTGACTGACTTTCCTCTCCCTTACAACCCAAACCATTCAATTATTTGATTTGAATTTTGGAAATTATGGTTTTGAGCCGATTCACGGTTTTTTCATTTTGCAGGTACATACATTTAAATCTTAAAATACAAGAAATATTTTTAAACAGACTTATTTGAAACATGACTAAGTTCTTACGACCCAGTCGTGCATTTTTTTTGCTTTGGAATAGTTCGAAAATATAGACACACAAATAAAAACTTTTAAGGAACGCAAATTACTTCAGTTAAAAGACTGAATTCGCATGACTAACTCAGTTTTAAAATTGAATTGCATTTAAAACTGACGTATAATTAACTTTAAGGACTTTATAAAGTCAAAGACTTTAAAGGTTAATTGACTTCTTATATTGCAAGTCCTGACTTTTAAAAATGACTTAACTTGAATGTTAAAAGTCAAAGCTTTGAAGTCTAAAAGCTTTAAAAACAAAGTGAAAGTCATGACTTAACTGCAGTCAATACAAGACTTTAGTTTTTACAAATCTTAATGAGCAACTTTTTAGAAGTTCAGTGTTTGGGAGGTTTCATACATTTTTTAAAAGAAATTGTGTTTAAAGAAAAATTATATAACAACTTGAAAATTAATCATAGCTTAGTAACGCAATCTATTCTTGTTGCTGCAGCCCCATTTTCTAATGATTAATATACACCCATCCAAAAACCGCACCTAACTTTGATGTGTTGAAGAAAAAGAGACTTTTCAATGATCACTCATCGATAATTCTGCTGAATAACGTAACGGGTGAAAATGGACCCCATAGCTGAGAATTATTTTTTGATGGTTTATATTTATGCATTTCAAGGACACATTCATCGAAATTATAAAGTATAACGTTGCTAATGGCTCAACGGCTTTAGTTCTTGGGTTAACTGAATTTAAATTGGCTAAGTTTCATGACGAAGAACATAGAGAAGCAATATTCTTGAATAATATTTCTTGAGCGACTCACATTTCCATTCTTTAAATCACTAACTTTTCTCAACAGCTTAAAATTTTCACCAGTTTCACTAAAAACGGCAGAGCACGAGGACATAGTTTTAAGTTTTCAAAAATCTGAAAATGATAAATTTTAAATGAAACCTCTTATTAGAAAACCCTATATTTTGGAACATTTGTTCCGAAACTTTTATGGTTATCTTTTTTGTATGTTTATTTAAGGAATTCATATTTAGTTTAGGTTAGAAATAAATATTACTGAATTATTGTGTACTTTACGATGCAACCTTTTTATTAAAAAACTATAACTATTTAAAACCTTATGTTTTTGGAGTCTTATTTAATTTAACACGCTGTTTTTGTCTAAACGTTGTCTTCAAAAACACGTCCTTTCAAAAACAGCTAACTCTTAAGTTTCAAAGAAGTCAAAAATATGTTCCTTTATATTTCAGCATATCTTTAATAAAGAAAGATGTTTAGTTTAGACGAGTGGGACTTGTTAGATTGATAAAAGACTGTTTGCGTACAATCTATATTAGCAATGCAAAAAAATTGGAGAAATACGTATTTAAGTATTTCAATAACAGTATTTTTTAAATTTTCATTTACCCTGAAAATGTACTTAATTCTATATTTTCCAACACAGTAAACATGACTTTACCTATCCATTTGTCTTTTATTTTTAAAGAAATAAATATTAAGGTGAATTCAGCGTTATAAAAAATCCAATTTCCTAGACATAGATGAGAAACCCTCGACATCAACATCAGCTTCATAAAAGCAAGAATAGCTGCTTCTGCAAACACCTTTCCGAGTAATTCCCTTATTCACATAAAATTTTATTACGAAACAAAAGTTGAGTACCTTAAACATGACCAGGATCATTTTATTTAAGTCAATATTCCAAAACGCAAACACACTCACTTTTAGAAACATTTCACTTGTGCCTTGAGCAATGCACACATAAACTGTTTAAATAATACAAGTATACGAGTAGTAGGTAACTCACCTACACTTAAATGCTAGAGAACTTCGTTGAAACCCAACCAACCCACCTTTAACCAATTAAACTTACCTTAGAACGGAAATTTGATCCTGCACCTCAACTCCCCCCAAATGTCGGTATAGTGATTTTTTACTTTGTCCTTTGGCGCCTCTCACATCCAACCGAATATATATTACATCATTTCGTGAGGACATGTACGTCCCCCAGTCTATTCGAAATTTCTCCGAAACGGATTCGGATCCTGGTCGCCCATTTCTGTAGAAAATGAATCATACAAAACAAAAAGGAAATACTTAAAAAATATTGTCGCCATAACCAAACCATCCTTAGAATTTTATTTTTATTCACATTCAACAATATATCCGGAATAGAAAAATCATAAGAAAAATGCAATGTAAGAGTATCTACATATATGGTTTTACTGTGTGGCATACTTACACTTCGACGAGCACAGGAAATGCGGCATCCCTTAACTCTTCCCTCCAGCTGGGCGGCAGGAGTAGTTGTACTTGAGCCCTGCTTCCATGCGGTAGGGGAATTTCAAAGGAACGTTGAGTTGGCAAAGCCAATGCCTGCAACCGTTCCGTGTAATAGGGTCGCGTGTCGAAGAGTATTTTTTGCAGACTATGCGTTTTTGCTGAATGCACTCCGGACACTGGGAGACCCGGACCCAGGCACTCGAGTATATAGAAATCGACACCCAGCTCTGTTGCTATGGAAGACTTTGGAGTTAGGAAGGCATCAAAATGGGAACAGTTTACATAGTAGTAACGGCTACTCCAGAGCGCTTCGCCTAGATCACAGGTAATGCACTGAGGTTCACTTCTAAATAAAAAAAAATATTAATAAAAGAAAATATTATAGTTGACATAAAATTTCATCAAATTCAATCACATAAAAACAAGTTTTTCAAAAAATATTTATATTTTCGCTGGATTATATTTTTATGTATGGATTAAGAAAGGTTTTGGGAGTACACTGAGGGAAAACTGTATGAAATCAGTACAGAGGCTTTTATGATAAACGTTTTCACTGGATTTTGCATGTTATTCCTGTAACACCTCTTTTCAAATTGTAAAGTTGACGTGCGTTGGTTACATACTCAGTCCTTAATTAGTCTTAAACCTATGCTTAATACAGAAGACATGCACTGTCTAAATAGCTGTTAACTTTGAAACGAACATCCAATCCATAACCAAACTTTTTGCTGACTAAAAGTAATATGTATTGATTACATATTTGCTTCGAAATATTGTAATGCAAAAGCTCTTTGTTTGTCGTTAGGTTAGGTTAGGTTGGAGTGGCTGTCCAGATGTCATTGACTCACGTAGACCTCAAGGGTCTATTGTGATACCACTAATGAGGTTACTCAGAGAGTAATGAACTTAAACAAACCATTTTGTACTCTTAATAAAGTTAGAGAGACGTTTTATGTCAATAGTTGCCAATTCACTGGTATTATCGAAGAAGGGTTATTCCTTCTAATGGAGAGTGCTGGACATGTACATAGAAGGTGTTGGACTGAAGTCATTTGTGTAGACCCCTAGCCTCAGAGCATGTCTTCCTATGAGGCAGTGTCCTGTTATTACTCCAATTGTAGAGCTTATACTTTGTCTGCTCAGGGATATCAAGCCTTTTGATCGTTTTAAGTCTATGCTTGGCCATATTTGCTTTATGTTGTTGTTGATTCTAGAGCATATTGTTTGAGAAGATATTTGCATGTAGCAAGTGGTGTTCCTATGTTATGTTTTTTTCTAACATTAGGCAGAAGTGTTCCGTTTTTGGCGAGCTCATCGGATTTGCAATTTCCCGGAATGTCTCTGTGGCTCGGCACCCAAATGAAGTGAATATTAAACTGTTCCGTCATCTCATTCAGAGATGATCGACAATTGTGGACTATTTGAGAGTTTGTGGAGACAGACGCGAGAGATTTAAGAGCGGCTTGGCTGTCCGAGAAGATTCGTATATCTTTGCAAGATATAACGTTTTCTTTGAGCCAGGATAGTGCTTCTTTGATCGCCATTACTTCTGCCTAGAATACACTACATTGATTGGAAAGTCTATATGATAGACTGAGATTCAGTTGTTCCGAATAGATACCACTTCCAATTCCGTGATCGGTCTTTGAACCGTCTGTATAGAAGTGTACCGCAATGTCTTCCAGGAGGATCTGGAAGGGATGGACACATGGAAGCTTTTACCGAATACCATTTTTGGGGTGGTATAGTTTAAGCGATCTGGGATAGATCTGAAACTGTTTAACGTTAACAATATTAAATTGTATTGAAATTGTACCGACATTTCGGGTTCACTGTATGAGCAACGTGTATTGAGTCAATAGGATATGAAGTTTTATTTCAAATGTGGTGGACGACATTGTGAGTTCACGATATCGAGTTATGGAATGAATACAAGCAACGTGTAGTGATTCCGTAGATTATGTAATCTTTTTTATAACCCAGCCGCAAAGTTATAGAATGAGTATAAGCAAAATATACAATGTATCAACTTATTAACTTTTGGAGCTTAAATTTCGATAGGCCTAGTGGTTTGCATGCTTGCTTTGTAGTTTTAAGGGACTCACTGTAAGTTCAAGTAAGTGAAGTTTGTTATTTTTATAAAGAAGCCGATCATAACATGAGAAAGGACTCCATACACTAAATAAGTGCAGTTCAAAAAACTTAAGGAGATGCAGACATCATAATAACGCGTAAACATTCCATAAAATGTCACAACATAAAGACACTCAAACAAAAAAAATGTAATGAGTATAGCTTTATGGAATGACTACATATCAGTAAATAAATTATTTAAATATTTTTGAAATGCGTTAATAAAGCTAAGTAATGAGAATATCATTTATTTTATCAACACATATTTCATTTATAAAGAGTATATGATTAATGTAATAAATACATATTTTATGTAGTGACTAAATAGATGTTTTTAACCAACAACTTTTACACACTACATTGTACTATACTTGCTGTATATATGTTAAGATAAATATTGTAACATTTATACAAAATATTTAAAGATATGTAATGAGTTCATAAAGATGTGCTCATCATTGTTAGGTCTTACAATATTTATTTAAAAATTCCCTAGAATAATTACGTATTCATATGATGAGTGAATACAAAAATAAATACAACCTTTTGTCATCACAAAATAATTTAAGAATGATGGATTGGCTACAACTCGAACTTTACTAATTCCAAGAAAGCTTGTACTCATCAAAGAAATCATTGTGTTTTTCATTGATTGAAATCTTTTTTATTTTGAGAGTCCAAAAATTAGTCTATTACATATTTGTCGGCCTGCTCGTCCTTTTCACATGGAAATACAATTTCCCAGTAATTGTACCTCCTTCAATAAAAGGTGTACCACTAATTTTTACCAATGAAGCCAAATATCTTGGTCTGATATTGGACAAAAAATTAAATTGGAAATCTAATAAACAGGAAAGAGATAAAAAAGCTACAGTAGCTCTTTTCCTTTGCAAGAAAGCCATAGGAAGCAAATGGGGTTTTCAACCTCGCATAACCTTGTGGCTGTACACATCAGTCATCCGACCAATACTTATGTACGGGGTTGCAGTATGGTGGACTACACTGGAGAAAGTCACATACTACGACAAACTCAGCACTGCGTGTTTCTCCATAAGCGGGGCATTGAAAACCACACCCTCAGCAGCGTTAGAAACTGTCCTACATCTGACACCTCTCGACATCTTCAGTAAACAAATGGCAGCGAGTACAGTTATAAGACTCAATGCCTCATCTCAATGGACCAACAACAATGTGGGGCACTTCATCATTTTGAACCTTTTTGATTCTATACCAAAGTACATAGACTACACTATTAATAAACCACTATTTGGAAAAAACTTACAGGTATCCATCCCATCCAGAGATGAATGGGAAGACAAAAATTCCTGGATAACAAAAGTATTCATTTTTATACAGATGGATCCAAGACAAATGAGGGTGTTGGTAGTGGTGTGTACTCAGAAAAGCTTAATCTAAGCATCTCATTCCGCCTCAATAATCATTGTAGCGTCTTTCATGCGGAAATTTAAGCGATCAAAGAGGTTATCTCCTGGCTAAGAGAAAACGTGATATCAACTCCTGATATCCGCATCTTCTCTGACAGTTAGGCTGCTATTAAATCTCTTGATGGTGTCTCAACCAAAACTCAAACGGCCCTCGATTGTCGATCGTCTCTTATGGATGTTGGGTGCAGCGCCACAGAGACATCACGGGAAATTGTAGAGCCGATAAACTCGCTAAAAATGGAACCGTCATGCCTATTTCACCTGAAAGGAAGCAGATAGACATGTAAACTTATGCTAAAAGAAACAGCTTTTGCGATAGCAAATTCTAGGTGGCACAACTTACCAATATGCGCAGCCACAAAACTCATATGGCCTTCACTGGACCTAAAGCGCTCTAAAGACTTGTTATCTCAAAGCAGACTTCATATTAGCTCCCTAATAGGTGTCCCTACGGGACACTGTCTTATAGGCAGACCCGCAATACGACTTGGTGTAGCCTCAAATGACTTCTGTAGGAGCTGTATGGACGAAGAAGAAAACGAAACAATCTCTCACCTCCTCTGCACTTGGTCTGCTCTTTCACTCAGACGCAAACTTCATCTGGGGGACTACTCTTTTGATAATCCCAGTGAATTAGCTAAAAAGGATATCAAATATTTTCTTCGCTTTATAAAAAGCTCAAAATGGTTCGACTAGTGAGAAATAATTCTCTAAAATCATGTGGTATCACAATGGGCCATTCTTTTGGCCTAAGTGTGTGGATTCTAATCCGCAGATACGTTAACCCAACCTAACCTAACCTAACTTGTCTGCCTGTGGTCAGTAAAGATTTCAATGTTTAATTATTGCAAGAAGAATGTGCGCAGGAATCTACACTATGAGTAAATACATTTTTCCCTCAGTGTAGAAAGCAACAAATTAATCAAAAATTTCTTAACGAAATAACGGGTGTTTTCTTTTAGAGCGTGTGGTTTTTCAATATGGCAATACTTTTATCGATGTTCATCTTTTTGAAAGCTGTCACTTGATAAGCAAAATTGTCGTTATTTTAGTTATAACAATCCACAAATAATTGTTCAGACGCTGTTAAATGTTTAAAGATCACTGTTTAGTGTGCTCATTGGTCCATATTTTTTTTTAAATAAGGCTTTCGACTGAAATTTATACAAGCCAGGGCGGCGGACACTTGTCCGAAATAATTTTTAAAACTTTATATCAAACCCTTATCTTTATAATAAATCTAAATTCTTGGCCATAACATTAAATTATTTGCGTTCATTTAAAACCACACGTCTAAAAAAACAACCTTAAGTATTTTTAAATAAAATAATTAATAATTATTTAAATAAATGTACTAATAATTATTTAATATCATTAATTAAAAAAAAAAAAACATTTCTACTAAATTAAATCAAGGACAGTTTTTTCCAAATATTATAAAGAATATCCCGAAATTAATTGATCTGTAAAATAACTTTACAAATGGCGGTCAATTAAAATCTTTCGTTAATTAATGTGGGGCACTTTTCTAAACTTACTTTCGACTATCGTCGCTCACTGGATCCTTGACAACATACAAATGTCTTTGTCCAGGTTTTTTATCTTGTGTTCCAAGATAATAGACGAGATGATTCGCCGTGTCCCAACACAGAATCTTTAAAACCTGAAAATAAATTCAAAGAAAAAAGGGAAACAAACAAAAATACAAGTTATTTCAATTTGCAATAGTTTCTATTTTAAAAAAATGTTTTTAAATAAGAAAATGAATGTGGATATTAGGTATGGCGTTATTGCAATAAAAACAGCACGCATCACTCATTTATTATAGGTAAGCAAATTATACACAGTCATAATTTTGTTGTAAAGCTTTTTGGTTAGTTATTCCAGTAAAAGCATAAGAGAAGAAAATTTTAATAAAATATTTAAAACCAAATATTTAGATTTTTAAAAATGAATACAAATAAAAAAATATTGAAACAAATTTACAATGATGGTAGAAAATGTTGACAAAACTCAAAACTCAACAGCAAAAGCGAAATATGTAAGTGACACAAAAACTGAACAATTCAACAACATAAAATTTATCGATAAATAATGTGCACTATGGGACCTCGGTAAATCGAAGGCTAGTAATTCGATGTTGTTTAGTTAGTACCTTATGTTTTGGAATTCGAAAAACACGGAAAATTGGTTTTATATTTTATCTTTTTCGGAGTTATTATGAAGTGTGTTGTTAATGTTCCCAAACTAAATGTTTCTTGAAAATATCGAATAGAAGCGATTTCATTGTAGAAAAAAACAATCTTACAATGCGAATAATTGCAGAAGAAATATTGTACTGTTAAATCAATACTATTGTATTATAAGTTGAAAAAGACTTCGGTTTAATATTTTAATGTTTAAAAAAAATGACTTTAGCAATCCACATATAGAATTAGGTAAACGTTTTAGGTTCAATATAGCCGAGATATTAAAAAAAGGATAATTCCGTGACCTTTGACCTCGAATAACCCTTGACGTGTACATGATATCTTTTTACTGAGCTGAACCCCTTTTTTCGTCTAATTTGACTGGACTATAATAAGTCATATCATAAATTAGTAAATAACAATTGGCAATAATTTGAAGAAGTAACAATCTATGAATTGTATATACAAATGTATTTAGAACAACAACAAAAATTCAATGACTTATTAATCATCATATGTTATTGTTCAAGGGAAGTATATTGGAACATATTGGAACATGTATTCTTTATAAAAGTAATCTTTTTTTAAATTTCTGTATTTCAAAATGCTGTATAGAAAAATAGGTAAATAGGAAACGTGGGAACTTTTTCAAATTATCAAAACTATTTTTATTTGTCAGCCTATTTACAGCATTTTTTAGAATTTTAAGATACAGAATTTTGAGCATACAGTTTTTTTGTACAAACAGTATTTTAAAATACAGTATTTTGAGATACAGTATTTTAAATACAGCATTATGATCCATACAGGATTTCGAACCCAACCCAAAAAGTATTCTGTTTTCAAAATTCTGTATTTTAAAATGCTGTAAATAAGGCTAAAAAATAAATATAGTTTTAAAAAGTGCCCACTTTTTTACATTGTCAGAACTGTTTTTATTTGTTAGCCTTATTTACAGAATTTTGAAATTTTAATATACAGAATTTTGAATTTTTAAGATACAACATTTTGATCATGCAGTATAGGTATTTTGTACATACATATTTCGACCGCAACCCGTAACAGAAACCGTCTACGTGGCGCTCAAGAATAATTCAAAAAATTGCTGCTGCATTGTGCAGTGTTAACAAACATCCAGGTTTACGGTCTTAAGGCTTTCAGAGTTGAGTTAACACAAGAACTTAAACCGGTCGATCACCAGCAACTTCGAAGGTTTGATAGGTACATGTGCTTCCGGTCCTTGAAATGCTTCAAATTATACGGTTGTTAATTCAAAAATTATATCTTCGTTGATAAGGCCCAATTCTCATCCGAGGCTACGTTACTATTCACAATTGTTGTATTAAGAGCTTGGAATATCCAAAAATTATTGTTGAAAAGCCTCTCCATATTCAATATGTTACTGTTTAATGCGATTTTTGGACTGGCGGCATGATGATGTGAGTAGACATTTATTAAATGAAAATGAGGGCTTTGCAAATAATGTAATTGTGGAACCGAGTAGGGATTAAAGATTCATAAGTTAGTTAGTGACTTTTGATTAAAAAAAATTAACCAAAAAGTTACCAAGTGACTTATGAGTTAAAAAATATTAATTCTCAACCTACTAAGTTACTTTTGTATTGATAAAAAAATAAATTCTCAACCTACGAAGTGCTAATGAATTAATTTTAACGACAGTAGTTTTTAAGATTTTGAAAAAAAATTGTGTGTTTCCATTTATGCAGTCCCTATAACTCAATTCAATAGTTTATATTTTGAAACACATATTTAATGGTTTTGTTTATGTTAAATGTTCAACAATACTATAAAAATAAAATTTAAAAAGAGGCTGGGATGCGACCCACACTGATAACTTCCCATCCCGTCTGTCGATTTGTCTTGCTTAAAAGTTTGTCTATATGTACTCGTATCAATTTTTACCAAATTTGCGTACTATTTTTTTTAGATTTTATTTTTTTATGAAAACACGGACTGTTCGGATTTTTATATAAAAATTACTGAATATTGAAAACAATATTTTCTGTGAAATAAAATATATTTGAAGCCAATATTTTTAATTTTTGAAAAGCTATTTGAGCCGAAAGTAAATTTTTACCAAGTTTTAGTATTGTTTTTTTACAGTTTTTTTTTGTCAAAAATCTGTCAATTCGAATTTTTTAAAAATGTTACCAAATGTTGAAAACAATATTTCTTATAAGATATAATTAGTTTGAAGCCAATATTTAAAATTTTTGAAAAGATATTTTAGTGGAAAAACAATTTTACCAACTTTTATAATTTTTTTTTTTAAGTTTTTATTTTTTTGTAAAAAAAAACTGTAGATTCGATTTTTCTCAAATTTTGTCTTACTGTTGAAAACAATATTTCTTATAAGAAATAATTAGTTAGAAGCTATTATCTCAAAGTTTTTAAAAGATATTTGAGTCGAAAATCAATTTTTACCAACTTTTATACATTTTTTTTCGCTTTTTATTTTTTTATAAAAAAAAAACTGTCAATTCGATTTTTTTCAAAATTTTACTGAATGTTGACAACAATATTTTTTGAAAGATAAAAGTAAATTAAAGCCAATATCTCAAAGTTTTGAAAAGATATTTGAGTCGATATTCAATTTTTACCAACTTTTGTTATTTTTTTTTCGGTTTTTAATTTTTTGCAAAAAAACTATCAATTCGATTTTTTTTCAAAATCTTACTGCACGTTGAAAACAATAGTTTTTGAAAGATAAAAGTGAATCTAAGCCAATATGTCAAAGTTTTGAAAAGATATTTGAGTCGAAAATGAATTTTTAACAACTTTTATTATTTTTTTTATAGGTTTTTTTTTTTTGTAAAAAAACTGTCAATTCGATTTTTTTGAAAATTTTATCGAATGTTAAAAACAATATTTGTTATAAGATAAAATAAGTTTTAGGCCTAAATTTCAAGTTTTTGAAAAGATATTTGAATCGATATTCAATTTTTACCAACTTTGAGTAAAGTTTTTTTTTAGATTTTTATTTTTTATAAAAAAAAACTGTCAATTCGATTTTTCTCAAAATTTTATCAGATTTCAAAAACATTGTTCTCCGTTGCTCAAAATTGTTTTGGACATGAAATTATATTTTAGTCGTTAAATTTTAGAGGTGACAAATTTTTTTTTCAGTTTTTTTGATTTATAAAAAAAACCGTTAGATATATTTTTTTCAAAAAATATACTTCTTTGAGATCACGTTACAGTTTATTATACAAAATTTAATTCAAGTCTCTAGCGTTTTTGGTTCGTAAGATATTCAGGGTTAACCAAAATTTTCACCTTTTTTTTAAACTGCTATGGTAAAAAACCACCCACGCAATTTTCTTGAGAGCCCTTTCTGCATCTTTCTGCCTTATTATCTGTATAACAAAATTTATTTGAAGTTGATATCTCTTCTAGTTTTTGAGCTTTGGACAACGAAAAAAACGTCGCGAATGTACGGACGTACGGACGTACGGACGTACGAACGTACGTACACACGCACGCACAGACATCTTTCTAAAAATCTTTTATTTCGACTATATTGACCTTGAAACGTCGAGAAATGTCAAAATTTTCAATTTGACAAATCGGACCCATTACAATAACTTCCTATGGGAAGTTAAAAATAAATCGTGTAGTTTCGTTACTTGAAGGTACGAGTTAGTTTTATAAGTGATACGTTTGGCGGAAACTCAACGAATATGGAAGACAACTTTTAATATCAACTACCAGTTGATAATTTGCAGGCTTTAAGTAGTAGTAGTAGTAGAAGTATTAGTATTTTGTTGTGTTACGGAAGACCCGAATCAATTAAAAAATAGGTTCAAAGTTAAGCACCAAAAATAAATATGGTAGTGAGTAAAGTCACTAAAAAGAATCAAAGTCCAGTTCAAAGCTTTAAAATTTAAAAACTCTTGATGAGATATTTAACGGGTTTGAGATTGATGGACTGTTTTAACATTTAAATAAAAGTCAGTTCTAAGAGATTATATAGAAACTAGTAAACAGTTAAAAGCCTATTAAATGTATGGGACAATTTGTTAGCAGCTTTTCAAATTGTAGATGTTAATTATTTGGCAAAAAAATGTGAACAATTTAAATAAATTTCTGATTTTTTGACAAATCTGTTAATCAAATAGCCAAACCTATTCATTTGCCTTGAAAATTAAATGGCTGGAGAGCCACAAAACAGTTTAGATGAAATAAATAAAGAAGATCCTAATATTGACTCAATGAAATGCTGGGTTCAGTTGTCCGAAATTAAAAATTTTGTTGGTGATAATTATTTCTTTTTTTACAATTAACTTATTAAGTCTTCCGTCCTCTGAACGAAATTATAACTGTATTATCGAAATAAGTTGTCGTATGAAATTATTACCCGTGTTTTGTTGGAAAATCTATCCATAGCATAGTAGGATTTTACACGAATAACAAAAACAATATCCGTAGTATGAATACTACCGATAAAAGTTAAAGTAGAATCTTACTACGGATGGGTTTTTGACATTTATACGAGACATTTCGAATGGATCGTATGTGATTTCGTTCTCAAATGTTGGTACGATTGATATTGCATTTGAATCGCGATGGCTATGTTCTTTGAGTAGTTCTGCATTTGGAATCATGTGTTTTCCATTGGGGGAAACAAATCAATCTGTTACTGTTCTTAGTTTTGTTAATGAAAATGGACTAATTGGGCTTATTTTGCATGAGAAATCAATAGAAAAGATAATTAAGTTTTGCTATGTTTCCACCAAAAGTTTATCTCAGTTTAGATTAAATAAATCTTTTTGGTACTTCCACCGCACAAAAAGATTTAAAAATGATTAAGTTTGACAGCACTTTCTATGTGTTTCGATGTTTCTTATGAAGTGCAAGTGAGATAGTTTGATTTGTGTTAAACAATAAAAAACTGAATAGTTCAGTACCATATAAAAATATGCTACCTGCAATGCAAATGGGCAATTGTTTTTTTTTAATTTGATTAAAACAAAACTATAGTTTTTGTACACAAATATGCAAAATAAACAGACCATTACACATTATCTGTAAACCAACTCCTCCACACAGGTTTTTCTTCACAAATTTCTGTCTCGAATCAAGCTCATTTCAAATCGATTTAGGTATATAAAGCGTTTTGGAGAGCTTAAAGCTCGCTTCAACACCACATGTTAATGTATTAGTCTACGAACAAACCCCCTTCTTGAAGTATTTATTTTTTGTGAAATTGTTCGGTTAAAATTTGTAATCGACTATCACAGACGTATTTTCTTGATTTTGATTTTCAACTATCAAAAATCAGCGTACACGATTTCACCCCTGGTCTAAATTTGCTGTTTTTTTTTTAATTTTTTGATAAATTATTTTGGCAAATATTCTTTTGTATCAACTTTCAAATACAATACAACTTTTTTGGCAGTTTTTCAATGTACCATATATGGTACACCAAAAAACACGGCTATTAACTACCTACTCGTAGTTAATGAGCTTTAAGGATTTTATGCAGGCAACTTGATTAACTGTGGTAATTTAATTCCTAAGCCAGGTCTTTTAAAATGAATTAAGATATAAATTTGATTACCTTAAAATATTTTTAAATTTTAAATTAATTCTATTCGTGCGATTTTTTATTTCTTTTTTTTAGGATATGTAAATATATATAAGGAACTTAGTTCAATGTATAAAAAAGAGGCTGGGATGCGACCCACACTGATAACTTCCCATCCCGTCTGTCGATTTGTCTTGCTTAAAAGTTTATGTAGTCGTATCAATTTTTACCAAATTTGTGTACTATTTTTTGTAGATTTTATTTTTTATGAAAAAATGGACTGTTGGATTTTTATATAAAAATTACTGAATATCGAAAACAATATTTTCTGTGAAATAAAATAAGTTTGAAGTCAATATTTTTAATTTTTGAAAAGCTATTTGAGTCGAAAGCAAATTTTTACTAAGAAAATCATTTTTTACCAACTTTTGTTAATTTTTTTCCGGTTTTTAATTTTTTGTAAAAAAACTGTCAATTCGATTTTTTTTTCAAAATGTTACTGAATGTTGACAACAATATTTTTTGAAAGATAAAAGTATTTTAAAGCCAAGTTTTTAAATTTTTGAAAAGATATTTGAGTCGAAAATCAATTTTTACCAACTTTTATTAATTTTTTTTAGGTTTTTATTTTTTGTAAAAAAAACTGTCAATTCGATTTTTCTCAAAATTTTATCAGATGTCAAAAACATTATTCTTCGTTGCACAATTTTTTTGTTGAGATGTAATCATATTTTAGTCTTAAAATTATTTTTTCAGTTTTGTTTGATTTATAAAAATAAACCGTTAAATGGGATTTTTCCAAAAAATATATTTGTTTGGTATCACGTTACAATATACTATACAAAATTTAACTCAAGTCTCTAGCGTTTTTGGTTCGTAAGATATTTAGGGTTAATCAAAATTTTCACCTTTTTTCAAACTTTTCAATTTGACAAATCGGGCCCATTACAATATTACAAAATAGTAATAAATTGCTGTTCATTTTTTAATGAAAAATTTTGATGTTAAGTATTTGGACCCGTATATTAAAAACAACCTGATAGGTTCTTAACGGTCAGTAAATCCCACTATTGACGAAGTATTCTTACAGAGCAATGTCTAGTTTTGGCATTTCTTTCAAACTTGTTTGTTCAGAATGATGATGGAAAATGCACATTGCTCTATAAAGGTCGGAAAAGATCTTACCGATGCCTTCGATGTCAAAAAAGGTTTTAGACAAGACGATGCATTGTCATGCGACTTTTTCAAACATCGTTCTGGAAAGAATTGTTCACAACTCAACCGTTAACACTAGATGTCCAAAGGTCCATCGAATTACTCGGGTACGTCGGTGATATTGACATATTGGGAAGATCAAAGCGTGATATTAGTGGAGCGTTTTTGAGCATTGCGACAGAATCGAAGAAGATGGGTTTAGTGGTCAATGAGGGCAAGACCAAGCAGATGTTGTCATCAAAAAAGGACTTTGAACGACGTCATCTTGAACAGAACCTCATAATGGACAGCTATAACTTTGAGATAGTTATAAGGACTTTGTCTACCTAGGAAAGTAGGAATCGATGTAAATTGAGACAACGACACCACCACGGAAATTAAACGAAGAATAACTCTTGCAAATCGCTGCTTCTGCTTAGAAGGCAGTTGAGTAACAAAGTCCTATATGGAGCATCTAAAATCACTTTCTATAAAACACTGAGGCCCGACCCTTTCAAAGAAAGATGGAAGCGTCTTAAAATTACTTGGGGAGAAAAATTCTTCGGGTGATTTTAGGCCCGTCTGCATAGATTTTGAGTGTGGGAGAAAATAAAACGACGAACTGTGCCAGCTGTACAGCGACACTGATCTGCTTAAAAGAATAAAAGTCCAACGACTTAAATGACTGGGTCAAGTAGAGTGAATCGGCATCAACGCTCCAAACCGGAAGGTCTTCGAATCCAATCCCAAGGAACGGCGCGGCGTAGTAGAGGAAGAACAGGACTCAGATAGCAAACGCAGGTGGAAAAGGATTAGGCGTGTGAAACTGGAGCTATCTAGCACTGGGTTGAGCTGGCTGGAAACGCATGTTGATTGGAGCACGGGTCAAATGGCCCTCAACAAATTTCGAATTGACCCTCAATGTTTTTTTCTTTGAGGCATCGCTGTTCGTCACTCTCTGCCGTAATGGTTCTTCATCTGAAAAAAGTGTGAACGTATAAATAACTCCCTGTTTATATTACCAAAGGACTGATTGTATGCCTTAAATATTAGTTTCTAAATTTTCAGTTTGCTCTTCTTAGCCCCATTAAGTTAATAAGTTATTTCCGATTATTTAAAACTTCTTGTTATAATATTTAACAAGTCAAATAAATATTTTTCATGACTTAAAAGTTCTTGTCAACGGAAATTTGCTATTTTTTTTTAATAATTTAACCTCTAAAACAAAGGTTTTAAAATATATACTGAAGGAAATATTGAAGAACCGCGTATTGATTCGTATTTCATAAGCCGCTCGAATGAAATAAGATCAATACAAAATGATAATAAATAACCAGTAAAAAATAAATATTTAAAATAATCAATCGATGAATCGCTCATCATCACAAACAAATGTTATGCCTCTGTGATGCACCCCAATCTCCATCCATTTGTATAAATGTGCAAAAACGTGTTGTTCAAATATAAATAACCAATCAAACATTGCAATAATAATTAAAGCAAAACTGTATATTAAACGTGAAGTGCCTTTTATAGGTAAATTACTTACAGCGCTTCAGAAACAAAATTTTATGTGTATTGTATAGATACTGTTATTTTCAAATATAGTAAAAATCGCCAAGGACACTTTATAAAAGGACCTCTTTCACATTTCAATAAAATCATGTTAATATCCTTACAACATTATATACAGCGTACAAATATACATAGCACTCGTTAGTATAATAAATAATATAGATATTAAATCGTTGACAACACATAAGCTTGATTTATACATAAAGAAATTAATTAATTTAATTTTTATTTAGATGTACATCATAATCAAGTTTTAGAGGTTCAATATGCATTTATATCCATGCGATTAGTTTAATTCGAATGCAGGTTATTTTTTTTAAATTAGCCAATTTTTTGTTGTATTTTATTAATAAGAATATAATTAATTTGTTAACAACACAAACAGTTAGTTTTTTTTAGTTTTTAATGTTCCATATCGAAATCTCACCTGATTTCTGTCATGTGTTATAACGGCAACTTGCTATACTTATGGGCATTTGTTTTAATTTTAATTCGCATTAAACATTGTAGAAAGTTTCGTTTTTTTAAATTTTTGTATTTTAAAGATTTTAATTGCACGAATTTATATAAAATTTTAGATTTTGTATTTAATGATAGCAGCGCGTACATTCATTTTGTATTCATGTTTTATTGAAGTTCAAATTCATTGTGAGAAGATACATTCGTGCGATTTTTGTTTTGAAATTTTATTTTGAGTTCACAAAGTAGTTTTGTTTTATTTTTGTTTGTATTTTTTTTTAGAAACAATGGCAAAAAATAAACGATAGTATTAATTACAAATTATTACAATCATGAAGAACACATAAAATTGTGTTGGTTTATAGATGTTTTTTTTATGAAAATAAAAAATATGATAAAAAGAAATTAATACACAAAAATAATAAAATAAATAAATTAACATTCATAATAAGTATAATAAATAATAAATAAAAACTAAAAATATAACTTAAACAAATTATTATCGATCACACAGAAAGTGTTACACATTTACGCATTTTAATTCATTGGCTATTTTTTATACAAAAAATTAGGTACAATTAATGTGAATGTAAAATGTGTAGGTATAATTTTGTTTTTATTAAAAACTATGTTGTTGTGTATGGGAAATATATTGTGGATAATGATGCAAAGTCATATATTTGTTTTGATTTTTTTTTTCATTGTGTTTCAAAAAGAACTTTAAATACAAAGTTCTGGTCTCTAAAAAAAAATAGGTGGCGCAACAGTCCGTATAGAAACTAGTCCCTAGTGACTTACAACTCTCAGGCATTCCAGTGTGCGAGAGTAATGTTTGTCACGGATTGAGGGGACCTACAATTTAAAGCCAAATCCGAACAGTGCAATTGAGAAAGCACTTTTAATAAGAAGAATTACTCTTGGAGAATTCGTCGCAAGAGGCAGTACCCGTGACAAAAACTTTAGATGACATAGGCAGGTATTGAACCCAAGACCTTTGTCATGACAATCCAACGCACTAAACATAAGGCCGCGGGTACTACTAGTATTCTCTACCAAAGTTTATATTCGTGACTAAATAAAGAATTAAAAAATTGTTTGTCTTATGGCTGAATAGTTACCGAATTCATGAAACAAATCTAGAAAATGTTGAAGTCTTTCGGATTTGCATTGGTATTTTACAAAACTAACAAAAACGGTAATTCCAGATACTGAGATTTACAATTTTTGTAGGATTTCTTGACTTAGCTCAACAAAAAGGAATAAAGATTGTTTTTTAAACCGGAACTGCACAAATAAGGGACTTTTGGTCAAACCATTACTATAACCGTGTTTTTCGAGATTCCATCCACAGTAAAGTGAGACGGTAAAAATTAATTGGTTTGTAGATTTTAGTCTAACTATGTATGTGCGCTATACACACTAAAACTTACTTTTTACAAAATAACAAATAAATAGTTCAGCTTGAGTCAATTTCCATACAATTAAAGAACTAAGATAAGTCAGCTTACAACAACAAGACTATATTTTTTTTAATTCAAAATCTACACTTCAACACTAATATTATAAAGAGAAAAGATTTGTATTTTTGTATGTAACGAATAAACTTAAAAAGTACTATACCGATTTTATTAATTCTTTTTCCATTAGAAAGCTTCAATATCACTGAGTAACATAGGCTATATTAAGTACTAGCGGTAGACATAAATAGGTACAACTCAAATATCCTTCTCACTGCTTCAGATGTACTTATGTACCGGCCGTTCAAATAAAGTTTGTCCCAGGGACAAACATTTTCCATAGTTGGTTTCGAAGACAGAGTGCTTTTACCATCCTACAAATACCACAGCCAACGTTATGATTAGAAGTAAGATTTGAATTTTCCTATTTATATATTTTTTTGAAGACATGCTAAGATTAGTTTGTATAGGTTTTAAAACTACAGTTGATTCGGAGTCGTTACAAAATTTTTAGGACTAAACACACATTTAAAACATACATTTAAAAAAAAGACAAAATACAAGTAATCGATGATGCAAACATTAGTTGACATAAATTAAAAAAAGTTCTGCCGAAATATCATTTCATCTTGAGTCTTAAAATAACGTCATTGTGTTTTGTATGTTGGACACTACTCTAGAAAGACATCCATACAGCTTGAAAGAGCTTTCAAACGTGCCAACGAACGTCTTAAAATTAAAAACTTGAACATTAATTTCCTGTCTTGAATAAAACCCAAAATCTCTATCTGCAGTAGGATATCACTTGCCTTTTACCTGCAGTAACTCTGCTTCGAATTTTGTATGTGGTATTTTAAATATTTTATGTTTAAATTTAATAAAGGTTACACACATCAAAAGATTTATTCCCCTTTTGAAATTTGGGATTTTATGTTACAAAATTAAATCTCAAATTTTAGAAATAATTTTTTTTTAAATATTTTTTAGGTTTCTCACATTCAACATTTTTGTATGCAAACGAACTGAAGCATTTTTCTGGGCTACTTGACTTGTCACTTTGCTCATGAGGATATAATCTCTTTTCTGTTTTAAGAGGGGGCTTGAAAATCGGATGAGTAAAAACGGATTAGTGCTTCTAAACTTTTTGTGTTAGCCTTAAACTTGAAGAATATTTTTAATATATTCGGAACTGCAACTATTTTTCTTTTTATTTAATTTCCCATCTTTTGAAATAAGAAAACAGTTTTGTTAAAGTTAAACACTTTAGAAAATAGTTGTGTCTTAAATAAAGTTTACTCGAGTTCGATCAATAAACATAGAAAAATAAAACTTACTAGCGACGGACGTTTTATTTTGAAATTTTCATTTTTACCCTGTCACAACGGAGGGACTTGAAATTTATTCCGATTCTTAAAACCAGTTCTAATTCTGATTTTCATCAAGTCTCAAGCCTTTTTTTACTGTCTAAAGTTTTGAAAAAATTAATGTAGAAATAACATTTTTTCGTTTCAATAATTCTCTTCAAGCTCCAAAACAATCAGATCTTAGTTCAGGTCACAGCAGTATAACTACACTATTTGACGTCATTGTGAGTCGCTAGGCGATAAAAAGGAGACGATTCTGGTACTTTTAGATTATTCTAAAGCATATGATACTATTTATCACAAAAGTTACAAGAAAAAAATAAAAAAAAAATATAAACAATTACCACAAACACTTTTTTCCGATGATCTTCGGTTTCTAAAAAGTTGTTCAATTTATTGAAAAACTCTTAGCTGTAATATTTTGTTCAACCAAGTGTGTTCTTACTCTAAATCGTCTAAAAATGGAATGTATCGTCAAATCTTATCGATATATGTACTTGCAATACTTTCCTGGATTTTTTTTTTATAATAAGCGCACTCAAAGGAATATATTACCCTTATTATGTAGACACAGTGTGAGCACTAGGAAAGGGAGAGAGTTGTTGAAAGGAGATGTCGGTGCACATTGGTTTTGAATTCCTGAATATTGCAATAGCTGGGAAAGACAGAGTGTGGCAAGGCATTCCACATTCGTATAGTACGGCTAAAGAACGAATCTCTGTACTTGACAGTACGACCGAAGATGGGCTCGAGGTGAGCATTCTTAGAAGCGCGAGTATTACCTACGGTTGAACTGTTTAAGGGGAGGAATGCTTCTGGCTATTTCTCTAGAACATAAACCATTAAAATAAAAAATCTTGCGGCATTTTTGGCGACATCGCGTATGTGATCATTCCACAAAAGGTGATTGGTGATACACATACCAAGAATATCGAAATGTTCAGTTTCTTCAATGCAAGTGCCATTTGCCATGGATAATGACAGGGGGGATATATTTTGCTTTTACTATACAAGACAGCATTGCGTTTTCGAAGCATTAAATTTCACACGGTTTCTTATTCCCCATTGTACAATGCTGTTTGGGTCGGAATTTAATGTGCGTATCATATTTTGTCGTTACAGTTCCACATCCGAAGAAGAGGGGTGTGAATCTGATAACGAATATGAAAAGCTAGTACTATCGTCAGCGAAACAATATATTGGATTAGATGTTGCAGACAGGAAATCAATAATAAAAATGAGAAAGAGTGTTGGAGATAAAACAGAGGCCTGGGCACACCAGCATTTATTTTGTGGATTTCAGACTTGAATCCATCCAATACAACTTGTATTGAACGATTCGAAAGGTAATTACTAATCCAATGAAGGAGGGATTCATGAAAACTGAAAGCACGTATTTTCGATAAGAGAGCCTGATGCCAAACCCTATCAAATGCTTTTGAAATATCTAGTGCAATAATCTTACATTCTCCAAAACGATGTAAAGATTTGTTCCACTGGTCGGTGAGATGAACCATGTGATCACCAGTGAACCTTTTGCTACGAAAGCCATACTGTCGGTCATTAAGAAGCTTCCGTTCTTCAAGATATTTCTTGAGCTGATAATTAATCAGCGTTTCCATGACCTTGGAAAGAAGGGACGTAAGTGCAATCGGTCGGTAATTAGACGGTGAGGCAGATTCGCCTTTTTTTGGGAATAGGCTGGACAAATGTGGTTTTCCATCCGCTCGGAACGAGACCTGAGGAGTAGGACAGATGAAAAAGCTTACGCAGTGGTTTTGCCAGCGATGAAGAACACCTATGTAGAAATAATTGAAATTTAATTTTTCTTTAATACATTTTTAAGTTGAAACAACCACTTTAAGTAATATTAACTTAAAAAATAAATTTGGTCTAACAACAGTCCATTGAGAACTAGGGCCTAGTGACTTAAAACTTTTAACCATTCCCGTGGGCGAGTAATGTCAGGAATTTAGGGGACCTGCAGTTTTATGCCGAATCCAACCAGCTACTTGAGACAAGAATTACTCTTGGAGGATGTTTAAATTTTCCACAAGAGGCAGTACCCGTGAAAAAAAAACTCTAGATGGCACAGGCAGTTATCATTACATTAAGTTTTTAAAAATTGTGAGATTATTTTTTATTAACCTTATAGTTAAGCTTAAAATTAGGCTCTTGCCAAATAAATTATACTTAAACTTTCTTAGGTCTGCTGGCAAGAAAATCCAACACATTTAGACCAATAGTTGCCCCGTTTCAAAACCACAGAAATCTAAAGATCTACCTCAATCATTAAAACCAATTGGTGCTAGCTATGAAGCGTTGGAGATAATAAATGTCAGAAGTTCTCAGATCACTAGTATCATTGAAGGTGAGGCACTGTATTCCCATTTTTCTTCGTCTATTCATCTTCTGCAAATTTTTTTTGAAGAGTTTAGTTGATTCCTTCCTCAGATATTTTTGTGCTAAAGCGCATCAAACAATATTTGCTGCTTTGCTTTGACCCACATTAAAAAAGCTGAACCTAAAGCTAATTTTGTCTTTTATCTTTAACAATGTTACTTTAGGTAGTCGAGATTCAATAACTTGTTTTTATTTCAATCTAACCGTATTGCTCTTCAAAAGTTTTGACATGTTTTTTTTTTAAATTCTTTCTTTTTTGATAATGTATGACTTTGCATCAATACCTTCTTAAACTATAATAAGGTATAAATTTATGTTTTCTACTATAAATAAAATAAAGACATACAAAAAAACATAAATTCAAAATTGAAAATTTACCTCATAACGTCCGTGTGAGATAACAGATATCCGTTGTTGTGTTATCGTCACATGTTTGATATGGGTAAAGTGTTCAGTACCAGATTCCTGTATACTTGCTAATATGAGAAAACTATCGCCATCCGGCGAAAAGACCGGATGCGGTAATATATCCAGCCATTCATCTTCTGGGGCACGTTCGGAATGCGTCTACAAATTATAAAAAATTCTATTTAATTCGAAATTAAAATGCGCATTTTTTATAACTTACATCGATGCATGTCCAATTTGGTGCAAAGCACGTAGCTACAATACTGTAGTTCTGTGATCTCATCATGTAAACTGTTGAGATTTGATGGTTACCCTGTGTAACCCAACCAGCTGAGGTAAGATAGTAATCCCTTAAAGAAAATTTAAAAAAAAGATGAAAATATGTATGAAAGCGATGCGATGTTATCTGTTTTGCAGTTTTGTATGAGTCCCTTTTTAGAGCTTAAAAAACAAAAAAAAAAGGAACTTGCTGTTAGGGTGCTGAAAGCACTTTTTTAACCCCTTGACATTTATACTTGTTTTTTGTTTCAACTCCTCGTCTTTGCCTTAATTGAATGCAATTTTTTATGAAAGCAATGTTCAACATATTGAGGACAAAACCCTGCAACCTTTATTGTTTTTTTTTTTATTAAAAAATATTAGCATAATTTGTTTCCAAACATTTTACGGCAATCTATTGGTAAAATAGCTTTAAACCATTTTCAATTTTTACAACTTGTTGCTTTGTTGCATCTATCAACTTCGGACTTAGTGTAATTGTTTGAAATTTAAGAAAAACTAATGAATCTTTGAACTAATTTCAAATAATGATTACCTTAAGACGATTGAATTCTTTTAAATGAATGTCCAATGACTGCTTTTAACAGGATTTCAAGTCACTGTCGCAATGATGATTGAATTCTTTAAAATATCCAATGACTGCTTTTTACAGGATTTCAAGTCACTCTCGCAGAGTGAACTCCATAAATGCGATATTTTATTCAAACTCAGTTAAAGGTTTTCAAGTATGCTTTGAATGTTGGTGGACTATTTTTCCTTTTTTTTTAACTGTACGTTATTTGGTCTTCAAGTCAAATAAAATAAACATGGCGTCATTCATTCTTCAGTTCCGAAAGCAATTATAAAAAAGAGGCTACGATTCGAACCACATTGATAACTTCTCCTCCCGTCAATCGATTTGTCTAGATCTTTAACAAAATGTTTATAACAAAATTTTGTGTGAGATAAAAATCCCTATCTTTGTTTTCCTCTCCTTGATAATTGAGTCGAAAACCATTTCTTATCAGTTTTTTGTTGTCTTTTTAGGTTTTCGCGGAGGTCTGGTCTGGATGCAAAGGGTTTCAGAGTGATCGTCTATGCGGATGACGTTTCTATAGGTCTCAGGAAAGGTTTTTAATACCCTAAGAGAACTCTTAGAAAATGCTTCAGACAAACTAATACTTTAGGATGATCGTTGTGGACTTGGTGGTATAACACACACAAAACCGAATTAGTCCTTTTTTCGAAGAAATACAAAATTCCATATCTTAATAGTGCCTATATTAAACAAATCCGATTTAAGTTCTTGTAACGGTGTGTCAGTATGGTTGATTTCTTAAGAAAAAGCTATAAACCATGACAAACTAAATAAAGTTCAACGTTCAGATTGCCTATGTAAAGGGTGATTTTCCGAAATCAATTGCATAACCTCATTATCAAAAAGTATTTAAAGATTTACTTTCTAAAGCATATTTCATATACATGTATTTGTTGTTTAACTCAAAGTTATTCGAACGATTCATAATCATATATGTTACTCGTTTAGTCTTTTAGACCATCGTGGTTGGGTTTGACATTGTCCTTATATTGAGGCTTTTATCACTGGATAAATAAATTTTGTCCTCGTTATCAAAATCCTCATAAACAATTAAAAGTTCAATGGTACCTGGAACATAATTATAAAGGGTGATTTTTTAGATATTGTTTTTTTGGCAACACTGGTTTAAACATCTGACGCCCGTTCCGTGTTTTGTTTCACCATCAAAGATCTTCAGTTTGGTCTATAATTTAACCATGAATCGTCTTGCAAACGAACAACGCTTGCAAATAATTGAATTTTATTATCAAAATGCGTTCCCTGTTAGTAAAGTTCATCGCGCGCTTCTTTACCGAAAAATTGTGTTCAGCGAAGAAGTTCATTTTTGGGTCAATGGGTTCGTAAATATGCAGAATTGTCGATTTTGGAGTGAATATCAGCCAGAAGCATTGCAAGAGCTACCAATACATCCAAAGTCACAGTTTAGTGCGGTTTATGGGCTGGTGGCATCATTGGACTGTATACTTCTTCAAAGACGATGCGAATGGTAACGTAACTGTGAATGGTGAGCGCTTCCGTGTGATGATATCCAACTTGTTTTTGCCCAAAATGCTAGAGCTTGACTTGCATGACATGTGGTTTCAACAACACAAGTTTACGTAACATGCCACACAGTACGCGCAACAATGGACTTATTGAAGGTTGAGTTCGGTGAACATTCGGTACCGGTCAATTGGCAGCATAGATCGTGCGATTTAACGCCCTTAGAATATTTTGGGCTATGTTAAAGCTCATGTCTATGCAGACGAGCCAGCTTCAATTGACGCATTGGAAGACAACATTGAAGCACTTATTCGTGAGATACCAGCCGAGATGTTGGAAATATTATGCCAAAATTGCACTAAGCTGACGTATTAAGGCGCATTCAATTTCAATATTTGCATGAAATAACCTTCAGTAATTATATGGACCATACTATCGATTCAAATAAAGATTTCATGCATTTATCTGAGTTGTATGTGTTTTTTTTTTTTTAAACTTGCTTATAGTTTTGAGAAATCACAATTTATAAGCGGATCGCTTCGCATGACTCCATTTGCGGCACTGCACAACATACTTTACGTAACACCTTTTGATATATTTAGCAACAAAAATAGCTGAAAATCTCTATTATTTGCTTCAAAGCTTTCTCGCAGTGGATTAAAAACAACATTGGCCGCTCCGTAATTCTAAGGTATTTAGAATCAATTTTAAAGCACGGAGACTACACCATCCCCCAACTGGAATTCGAAAGAAAAATTAATATTTCTATACCTTGCAGATGTTTCTGGGAGGATATGTCATTTCTAGAAGACGAGTCAGTCCACTTTAATAAAGATAGACCAAAAATAAATGAAAGGGTTGGTGGAGGTATGGACTCTGAACTACTGAAATAAAGTCTCTCATTCCGCCTTCCAAATCATTGTAGCGTGTTCCAGGCTTAACTTTTGGTTATAAAATTGTTGTTTAATTGTCAAGCAAAACCCAACATTCAACTGATATTATCACACTTCAAATGACTGCTGACTTGACTATAAAATGTTTTTTTTTTTTTTTCATTTAATCTGTTTTCATTTCAGTATCAATACTTCTCACATCCTTAAGCTAAACAATTTCAATTTGTGTTTAAGCAATTGCTTTTCAATCAAAGTTTTTGTTTTCTTTTCTATCGATACTATTTAATTAATATTTGATAGCACGTTACTTATTGTGGTTGATGATTTATTATGTGTTGTTTTATAATTAAACTACAAGGAGATAAATCAATGTTGGAGGCGTTAGTCAACCTTGACATTATTTTGGTCTAAATAAAGATTTATTGCAATTTTCAGTTTATTGCTACCTTTCCAAAGTAAATTGATTATATCCTGGGAAGATATGCGATTGTCTTACGATATGGGAGAAATAATAATAATCAAAAGTTGACCGAAGCTAATGTGGATTGTGGTCAACTCAATCGATACGATGACAATTGTCAAATTTACAAGTCATTGCAATGGCTTCTTAGAATATACAATATTTAAGACAAAACATAACTGGTCCCAATCATATTAGTAACTCTTCCTTTTTCGGATATCACTCTCAATTGTAATAAATAAGGTGTCAAAAGGATGGAGACTGCTGACAAAAAAACCAACAAACCTAATTTGGAAGCGGCTTTGTCATTCGAGTTAGACTAAGGCAACAGGTCTTGAAATGTAGGTGCATCAACGAGCGCCTGATGATCATCCGCATCTAGGTTATATTCGGTAACATTAGCGCACAAGCCCCCACAGAGAAGAGCTCTTGGACAATGCATAAGACCAGTGTTCTAGCTACGATATTTAAATTGTCCTGGGCTATCTTAATGCCAAGCTAGGAAGAGAAGACATATTTGGTGGAGTATTTGGGCGAAACAGCTTGCAGGACAAAACTTCCGATAGTGGATTCAGGCTAATCGTTTTTGCTGCGGGGTGAATCATCAAGGTACTTTAACATCCACAAATAAACTTGGAGTTCTCCAGATTGATCTACCGTCAACCAAACTAACCATATTGCGATCGACACTAGATATTTTTCCAGTATCATCAGTAACATCGATTCGGACTACTATCTCGCTGTAGGCTAGGTAGCACTTCTGATTTCCACATCCAAGCAAAACACTGAGATCCTGGGAGAAGATATAACGTCGAACGGCTTCAATCAAAAGAGATCACCAATTCCTTCTCCGACCGAGACACAAGTAACCTCTTTCGAAGTTCCTTGCCGCTTACACAATGTATCGAGAACAAGTGGAAACATTGCCAAGATGCAGTCAGAGAAGCCACCTTCGACGTGTTGGGTTTTAAGCAGCCACCAATAAGGGAACCCTGGTTTGATTAGGAACAATAGGCACGGTAAGCGGCAAAACATGGAAGGACGATTATGAGCTCTATAAGTAGAAGAAGAGAGAGAAACGTCGACTTCTCAGAAGGAAAAAAAGCGTGCGGTCGGAGATGTTGAGAGGTTTAAAAAAGGAGACCCTTTAAATTGCATCAACTATAGAGAAATCAGTATACTTAACATCGCTTAAAAAATCTTCACTCACGTAATATGTCAACGTCTAAAGCCTTTCGTCAGCAACCTGATAGGTTCTTATCAGTGTGGTCTTAGACCACAAAAGTCCACAGTATATCAAATATTCAATTTACGGCAGATCCTGGAAAAACTCCAAGAACACAAAATCGACACCCACCATCTCTTCATCAATTTCAAGGCCGCATATAACAAAATCCTCAGAGACGAACTGTATGTAGCCATGTCTAGTTTTGGGATCCCTGCCAAACTCTTCCGTTTGTGCAGGATGACCATGGAGAATTCGTTTGAAACAAATTATCCGAACCTTTCGATGTCTAAAAAGGCTCTAGACATGGTAATTAACCTTGAAATAGTGCAGAGCTCCCACGGTAACACCAGCGGCACTATCATTCAAACTCAGCGTAATGTCAATGGGCCTTTTGTGAGCATTAAGGCATGACAGCGTAGTAGAGGAATTTCACGGACCAGGTGACCTGTTGGTTAAAAGTGACCTCACCTATAACATGGATAGTACGCTACGAGAAAATCTAGGTAGAGACCGAGCTAGATGGAGATTTTTTTTTGGATGAGGCCCTAGTCTTGCAATTTTATCGAGACACAAAACAGTTGTCCATCTGAAATTCCTCTTCGTGTCCGTTAAGGGAATTGCATTCAAAGAGACATGAACGTATTTTCTATAGAAATCTTACTTCCAAAACTAAATATCCAGCTAAGGGTTTGAAAACAAATTTTGTACGCATCAAAGATTGACACCCAACTTGTTTTTGTTATTTGTTTTGAAATGATGTTTAAATAACCGCTCTTATTCACATTTCAATAAAACATAAAACACTTATGAATGATGTCAAAATTCTAAACAAAAATATCAAAATGCATCAGCTGCTCGAAATAATTGAATTGCCAGGCCACATCATGTAGAAATAAAATGCACACCAATTTCCTTCGAAAACAAAACCCAATGGACCAATACGTATCCTAACATCACATTCCTGTCAAATTCAGAACAATATAGATAAAGTCGAACCGAACCACACGCCAGTTACCAGAGAGGGGTTAAGACCAGACCAGACCATACCAGAGAGACTTTATGGTACTCAAATAATTGAAATGGTTAAACCTATTCCAGTGGAACCATCATCGACATCATCATCAGCATATCAAATGACTTTTACATCATCGAAAAGCACTAGGTAGGTACTGTCATCTAACTGCTCCCTTAACCTCAACAACCTGAGATGTCAATCAACCTGTCAGTATTTTGAATAACTCAGTGTGTTATCCAATTGGCATTGCATCCAAGGCCTGTATAATTGGATTTCACTTTAGGGACGAAACCACTATAAAAATGTGCTATGAAAACATATTTCCAACCCTTGATGATTAACAACCCCCGCCTGCCTCCGCGCCGAGCCACTAACAGTTAAAGCAAAACATTAATACATGTACAAAGAAAAATTGAAATTGTTTTATAAAGTTAAGTCACACTCACACAAAACAAACAAAAAAATACCTACTGTCCGTCCAGTGATGGCGGTGGCTTGACTAAATTCCTCTGGATATCCGTCAGGTTGCTTATGTCGACTATCCACAGATGGACTTCAGGATTTGTGGTGCCCGGCGTTGGATATCGGACACTCTTTGTTTCCGGAAACGAACTACCCGAACTCATGCCAGCACCTGCAGCTATAATCGCTCCCGATGCCAGCCACGGATAGGTCATGATGCCGACGTTGGTATCATTAAACGAGGCATACATGAATTGGCTGCCATCCGGTGATGACCATATCGCTTCAGGCTTCGAAAAGATTTCCTCTGAAATTGGATTAAAATACATATAGAGATATAGGGACGATATTGAGAGCATTTACGAGTACAAATCTGTTGCGTTCTTGAAATTGAAAATAAAAGTAAATAACTGCGAGACGAGTGAAAATAAATAGAAAAAGGCTTTAAAAAAAACCGAAAGCTTTGATTTATTTCAATCTCGACTGGCTTTGATGCTCCCACAGATGAGAGGAAGAATTTCCTATTCAGTAATCTACAATCCTCAAAAGCACACTAATCCCTTACCCTGATACAACCAGTCGGGAATACCATTATAAATGACATTCTGATATCCTGTGCTCGTTATACGGATGTCCTCTTCCTCTGCCGGTGATTGTCTTAAATATATATCGTTGTCAGCTACAATAATTAGGGACGTTGTATTGCCCAACCATGCGGCGTACTGTAGACGAGTTCTTTGTACTTTTGGTGAGTCCTTCAGTTTCACTGGCATGTGATGATCATTTTCAACATCGTATATCGTATAGAATGCGGTAAAGGACCGTTGAAAAATCTGCAAAAAACAAAACATACTCGTAAGTGAAAAAAGAATTAGAGAAAACAATGAACCAAATAAATTGAAGTTGTAATTAATTTAATTAGAAAATGAAATCTTATACAAGATTAGTTTTGGGTGTTTCGGATTTTATCCCACTTCTGATACCACGTATTTTATTGCTTTCTTTGGTTTGTATCAGGAAATTATACAATGACAATGTAGCATTGAATTCTTCTTCATTTTTGATTTCTTGCAGAATTTGCAAACTAGATAGAGGGATAGATATAGTTTCCCTATTTGTTTTTCAAAATCAGTATTTTACGAAAATGCTTGTGCTAAGAAGACGGAAATTGCTATATTCTGCTGTCTGCTAGATATGACACAACATCCAAAAAATGATTATGAAATTGGACGCGATGAAATTTAAAGAGAAATGTTTCCAACTTGTAATTTTGTTTTATTTTAATTAAATTGAAAAAGATACAAATATAAATAAGTGTGAAGACACACTCCGATTCAATTAAATACGCACAAAAATTTTCAATAATGCTTTTTACATTTTTTTCCAAATATTGAGGGTATCCAAAAATTTTAAAACATTTTTGGGTGCTAATTGTTTTTGAGTGAACTGTACCTAATTACAACGACAATTTAATACTTGTTTATGTGCGTTTTCAAGTGCTGGATATTTTAAATCAAGAATTTTAGTTTTTTAAGTGAAATTCAATTTCTAATCTTAGATGTCTTCCTTAAAAGGTTTTTTAAGTTTTCGCGTTTTGTTAAAAAATTAATCAGTTAAATTGTTCCAAGAAATTTAAAAATAACCAACAACATTTTGCATAGGATGAAATAGTTTGCTTTCAAAATCAATTTTTTTAAAGAGATTTTTAGTCGTTAACCAATTTTTATCAATTTAAGTAGGATTTTGCGTTCAATTTTTGTTAGATTTTAATTTTTCATGAAAAAACAACAATATTTTCTGTGAGTTAAAATAAGTTTGAAGCCAATATGTTTTATTTCGTACGTCCGTACGTTCTCGACGTTTTTTTTTCGTCGTCCATAGCTCAAGAACCAGAAGAGATATCGACTACAAATATATTTTGTTTTACGGATAATAATGCAGAAATTGCTCTCAAGAAAATTGCGTGGGTGGGTTTTTTTTTCTATAGCAGTTTAAAAAAAGGTGAAAATTTGGGTTAACCCTAAATATCCAATGAACCAAAAACGCTAGAAACTTGAAATTTATATAATATATTGTAACGTGATACCAGACAAGTATCTTTTAAAAACAAATCCCATTAACTGTTTTTTTTATAAATCAAAATAACTGAAAACAAAAATTTGTCACCTCGAAAATTTTACGAATACAAAGTGATTTTATCTTCAAAACAATTTTGTGCAACGAAAAATAACGTTTTCAACATCTGATAAAGTTTTGAGAAAAACCGAACTGACATTTTTTTTATTAAAAATAAAAACCTAAAAACAACATTACTCAACATTGGTAATTGATTTTCGACTCAAATATCTTTTCAAAAATTTAAGATTATGGCTTCCAGCTAATTTTATCTTATAAGAAATATTGTTTTTAACATTCGGTAAAATTTTGAGAAAAATCGAATTTGTTTTTTTACAGAAATAAAAACCAGCCACGAACCGAAGCCTGTAAGGACGATCAGGGGAACATCGTAGTAGCACCGCAGTCGATGTTGGGAATATGGAAAGACTTCTCAAAATTTTATAACAGCGATGACGAACCGAATTCCGCTGTAAGGGAGATAGAACCACTCAACCTAGGTGACGCAGATCAACAATTCCGCATATCCGACCTTGACGAAGTGAAGATAGCTATATCTAAACTTAAGTCAAACAAAGCTGCTGGAACTGACGGCATAGCTGCCGAACTATTCAAAGCAGCAGGCGATGACTTGGTAGGGAGCATGCACCAACTCATTTGAAAAATATGGTCGGAAAATATGAGTGGAATCTGAACATAGTGTGCCCGATACATAAGAAAGGAGATCCTCTAAATTGCGCCAACTACAGAGGCTGATGTCTCCTTAAGATTGCGTATAAGATCCTCTCTGCAGTATTATGTGAACGTCTGAAGCCGTTCGTCAACAATCTGATTGGTCCTTATCAGTTTGCCTTCAGACCAGAAAAGTCCACTATCGACCAAATATTCACACTACGGCAGATCTTGGAAAAAACCCAGAAATTTCAAATCGATACCCACCATCTCTTTATCGATTTTAAAGCCGTGTACGACATCATCCATAGGGAAGAGCTCTACAGAGCAATGTCTAGTTTTGGCATCCCTGTCAAACTTATCCGTTTGTGCAGAATGACGATGGAGAATGCATGCTGCTCTATCAAGGTCGGAAAAGATCTCACCGATGCATTTGATGTCAAAAAAAGTTTTAGACAAGGCGATGCACTGTCATGCGACTTCTTCAACATCGTTCTAGAAAGAATTGGGTAAAACTCAACCGTCAATTCTAGAGGCACAATCTTCCAAAGGTCCATCCAATTACTCGGATATGCAGATGATATTGACTTAATTGGAAGATCAAAGCGTGATGTCAGTGGAGCGTTTTTGAGCATTGCGACGGAAGCGAAGAAGATGGGTTTAGTGGTCGATGAGGGAAAGACCAAGTATATGCTGTCATCAAAAAAGTACACTGAACAACGACGTCTTGGACAAAACGTCACCATGGACAGCTATAACTTTGAGGTAGTTAAGAACTTTGTCTACCTAGGCACCGCTATTAATACTGACAACGCACCAGGGCTGAAATCAAACGCAGAATAACTCTTGCAAATCGCTGCTTCTTTGGACTTAGAAGGCAATTAAGAAGTAAAGTCTTCTCTCGAGCATGTAAAATCACTATCTATATAAGACACTCATCATCCCGGTTCTCATTTATGGCGCTGAGGCCTTGACCCTGTCAAAGAAAGATAAGAGCAATATTTTTCAAACTTTGAGTGTGTTAGGATGCTTCGAGAGAAAAATTCTTCAGGTGATTTTTGGTCCCTTACGCATAGATGGAGAATGGAGGGCTGTACAGCGACACTGACATAGTTAGCAGAATTAAAGTCTAACGGCTTAGTTGGCTAGGTCATGTAGAGCGGATGGACATCAACGCTCCAGCCCGGAAGGTCTTCGAATCCAATCCCGAGGGACGGCGCAGAAGAGGAAGACCGCGACTCGGGTGGCGCACCCAGGTGCGAGAGGACCTCTACCAACTTGGCGTGCGAAACTGGAGACAGCTAGCTAGGGACCGAGCTGGCTGGAGACGCATGTTGGTTGAGACCCAGGTTCGCCCGGACTGTAGCGCCACCTTACGTAAGTAAGTAAGTAAAAACCTAATCAAAAAAATTAATAAAAGTTAGTAAAAATTGAATTTGGACTCAATTATCTTTTCAAAACTTGAAGGTATTGACTTTAAACTTCTTTTATCTTTTAAACAATATTGTTGTAAACATTCAGTAAAATTTTGAGAAAAAAAGAATTGACAGTTTTTTTACAAAAAATAAAAACTTTAAAGAAAATTTAGCAAAAGGTGGTAAAAATTGATTTTCGACACAAATATCTTTTCAAAACTTTGAGATTATGGCTTTCAGCTAATTTTAACTTGTAAAAAATATTGTTCTCAACACTCAGTAAAATTTTGAGAAAAATCTAATTGACAGTTCTTTTTACAAAAAATAAAAATATAACAAAAAAAATACTAAAACTTGGTACAAATTTACTTACGACTCAAAAAGCTTTTAAAAATTAAAAATATTGTTTTCAAACTCTTTTTATTTTACAGAAAATATTTTTTTCGGTATTCAGTAGTTTTTTTTATTGAAATCAAACATTCCGTTTTTTGATAAAAATAAATCTACATAAAATAGTACGCAAATTTGATAAAAATGGATTCTCGGTTGTTGTTTTCTCTCAAATTAATTTCATTCATCTAATTTGTAAAAGTTTAACAAATGATACTAAAATTAATAAAACAAAAATGTTCGTCTAAATATCTATTTAACAAAACTAGATTTTCAAACTAAACTTTTTCCTTATATGAAAAATGTTGTTTATAATTTTAAAATTTGTAAGAATAATTCAACGAACAACTTTTTCAACCCAACACGAAAACCTACAATCCTTTAAGCAAGACAAATAGACAAACGGGATGGGAAGTTATCAGTGTGGGTCGCATCCCAGCCTCTTTTTTTGGAACAGTTTAGGTTGAGGTCATTACATCAGAAATTACTACAGCTGGGTAAAAGGAAATCTTGGAAAGAAATGTTATTTTTGCACATAACAAAAGCGTGGAAAGAGAAGCCAAATTCCGAACTTTCTTCAATAAACGTTATTAAATATACTTGGGGATGGTTAAAGACAAAGAATTTTTAATTTCTGCAATTACGTTAACGTTAAGTTATAGTTTAAATGAACTCCCTCATAATTTCAGTTAAATTATTTCCAAGGTACCATGTTTCTTTCGGTTGTCTTCTCCATTAACGCGTCTAATAAATCCTTGTCTTAGTTTTCTGGACTTATTTGTGAGTTTTGGAGTTGAAGTGACAACGGGTTGTCTGACAACTAATCATCTTCGCACATAGCTCCTTCATCAGATTTTCACCAAAGATTACCCCAACAAAAAGAATAACACGAATAAAATCAACGAAAAGTGCAAAAAGTAAAGGACTCAGAATGCATCCTTGTGGAACACCTGCAGATGTTGTAAACCATTCTAACAAACTGGACTCATCCCATAATGTTGCACATGATGTCGCGAGGATACTGGATAGAACACTAAAAACATACGTTATACATTGATAGATTCAAATTATTTTAATAGAGCCCTTCAAATGCAGCTTTAATTAGATTTCTAGCAAAGCTAGCTGAAAAAATGTACTCAGTCGATTAGAACTTGGAATCCAGTTTGAAAGTCTTCCATAGAGTAAAAAATCCCTAAAGAGCTGTCACCAAAGGTATTGTTGATGAAAGTCAACTTCGGGTGTGTTGTAAAAGTAGCTCCAGTGATAATTTATAAAAAAGAGGATCATTTTTCACCCTCAATGTTTATTATAGCTCCAGGATAATTTACGAGTTTATTTTTGATGTCGAAGAGTGTTTGCCTTTTCTTTCGGTACTTAAGCTGATTCCTCGACGACAAAATTTTAATTGCTAATTCAGTACAGTGAAGTTCTAAGATGACGGTACCTACCTATTTTCGTATGGGTGTTTAGTAGCTCCCGTGTATTTTTTAAACGAATTTCCTCACCTACGTTTTTGAACTAAAGCAGGTCATCTACTCCTCTTCCTCATCCATACAGATTCTGCAAAGGTCATTTGAGAATACGACTAGCCGAGTGGTATGCTTTCCTATTATTGAGTATATAAACTATCTGCTTGCCTTGAACCAAATTTAGACTACCGTTCCACAAATGGAACACAAATGTCAACCCTTAAAAAAAATATAATATTTTATCTACCCAAATTTCAAGTGACTAAAATTGAATTTGGTGATAAAATTCAATTGATTCAATATTTGTTTCGCATAGCAACAATACTTAACCAGTTCAATAATATTTGTCAAAAGTATTTGTCCTTGAAGTACAACTTCATATTTTATTTTAAATCGACAGAAGCTATCTAACAAACCGAAGAATTGGAATCGAATCGGAACTTCAAAAATTGCTTTCAGCAAAGAAATAAAAGATTATTATTTTTATTTGCTCATTTTATATCTGATTACCTACATATGTATACTTGAGAGTGGTACAACACAATGGTCAATAGCAGTGTCGCTATTTATAGAAATGTAGTATCGAAGGACGAGAGGATGAAAAATTGACTCACCAATAACATCATGAGAGAGATAAGAAAAATGAAACCCAATTTTTCAAAGGAAAGGACCTATAAAGGACTTCAATTTATCGTTTTGAATATACATACATATATTTTTTTCTCAATAAATGCTTATTCATATGTATGTATGTGCTGTACTCCAATACCACCTACCCATTATGTACATACGTCAGAACTCAGAAATAGGAATAAGAAATTTTCAATGATTTCCGGGTTTTGACGTTTTCTTCTTTATTTTTCATTTTAATGCCTCAATGACTATACTTTGTAGTAAAGTATCATGATGTTGTGTTGGCAAGGCATACAATGGAAACAATATAATACACGTTTTTATAAGCCTCTTTAAAAAATGAGAACTCGTGAGCTAGAAGCTGAATGAATAGGTACATTCAGGGAAATCTACTTTGACAAATTGAAATAATTCCAATTTCCTCAGTTTTTTTTTTGGCTATTGTATTTTCACTTAAAATTTTTGAAATAAGCTAAAAATATTGGCAAAGATTTGCATTCGTGGTAACCAAATACTTGAATTGCAAATGCAGTTAATTTGTATTTTTTTCAAGGCTTTTTTTCTAAATATGTTTACTGGTATTATCATGACTACCGTAAGCTCTCTGTATCCAAACTAGCTTTTAAAATGCTTTCTTTTAAGGTTGACATTGTTAAACTTTCTAAAGATTTTGAAGCGCTACTGAAGTCATTTAACACTGCAGTTTGCAAATTAAATGAATATTCTGTAACCATCATCATGGTTGGTAGTTCCACATCGAGTAATGATTTAGCTCAGCCCAAAATTCCTTCTACTTATCTTCTGCAAGTGAAGATATTCCCGCGCAATCAGGTTCTGGTATAAACAACGCAGAACCTGTGAACCTGTCAAACAAAAGAAAAAGTAAAAGAAAGAAGCCAAGAAAACTCTGTGCTTGCTAGAATTTCTAAACCCCCCTCCAAAACGAACTAATGTTAACACAACCCCAATAATTACAGACCCCACACTGGAACTCCAAATATATCTCCAATTTTTTTTTACTCAAATTGAACTTCCAAAACAATTCCATTCCTATCAAAGCTGCCCTGAAACCAAAAATACTTTAGCTCATCCATTAGGTGTACTAAGATCAGTAAATCAAGTAGCTTTGATTCCTCTTTCAAATAAGTTACGAATCTCACGTTCTTGGATTAAATTTGCAATACAAACAAATGGCCGCAGAGACTTTGGTCAAAGAATTTACACAAAGTCAAAAACGAAGTGTTTCTTTGAAAACCAAGTTTATTGCGATCTCTCCTTGGCTTTAGACTTTCTTATCAGTTTGTCCTGCTCTGACAACAATATTTTACTTCGAGTTGATTTTAATTAACCACACGTTGACTGGATTCCATCGGAAGACGAATTTTGCCTTGAAGCCTCTCTCTGTTCTTCACTATCTTTTCTCGATAAAATCCTTCTGTATTAAAACCTCAAAAAATTGAATTCTCGATTTAGTATTTTCTTCTGACGCTATTAGTACTCTTGTTCTAGAATCTAGATCAGGAATTACTAATATTGATAAATATCACCCCGCCTGATTGCTTATATAATTTTGGCTTCAGAAGAGCTTATTTAAAGTTATTTTCTGAAGATTTAACTATTTCTGGAATTGCTGACTCTTTAGCATTTTCTATTATTGACGAATCAGTTTCAAATTTTTATAAGATACTTAATAATTGTTTAGAAAAAATGTACCTTTAAAGAAATCAAGAAATACAAGGTGTGGGTGTGTCTGAAATCACAAAATCAAAGGGTAACACATTTTGAGAACGTTAAAAGCCTTTTGACGTAAGTCTTAATGAAAAATACGGTGTTTTGTTGCAATTGAATGCCTCATTCCAAAGATCGAATTAAAAACCTGGGGTTTCGTCAACACTACGTTCTACAGCGGTAAACCTCAGAATTTACCTTTAGCTATTCGTCACTTCATTTATTTGTCTGTGCAGCTTAATTTTGTAACCTAGTTTTTTTTTATAAGGGGAAGGCTTTAGTTTTGCGACATGTGACTACAGTATTTTCACCATTTTTTGATTGAATTTAAAGTATTTTAGCTTAGCTGCGCTGCATAAAAGGACAAAAACTTCTCATGAGTTCTATGAGCAAAAGAGGCTAAAGGAACGCCGATTTCTCTGAAGGAAAAAGAGAGGGCATGTTTAAAAGCAGGAATGAAGTTCGAAAGTTTAATGAACAGGTGAAACGAATTTCACAGGTACATAAACCTAGAACCGAAGGCTGCAAAGACGAAAGTGGAAACATCATAGTGGAACCGCAGTTAATACTGAGGATATGGAAGGACCACTTCTGCAGACTGTATAACGGCGACGACGAACTGAATTCCGCTGTCAGGCAGGATGATCCATTCAACATAGACGATGAAAGCCAAAAATCCCGTCCTTCCGACTTAGACGAAGTAAAGATTGCCATATCTAAGCTGAAGTCTAATAAAGCCACTGGAGCGGATGGCTTGAATGCCGAGCTCTTTAACGCAGCTGGAGATAAGTTGGTTAGGAGCATGCACCAAATTATCTGTAAGATATGGTCGGAAGAGAGCATGCCCGATGAATGGAACCTCAGTATTGTTTGTACGGTCCTGAAAAAAGGAGACCCTCTAAACTGAACCAACTATAGAGGAATCAGTCTACTTAACATCGCCTATAAAATCTTCTCTGGCGTAGTATGTGAACGTCTAAAGCCCATCGTCAACAACCTGATAGGTCCTTATCAGTGTGGTTTTAGACCAGGAAAGTCCACAGTTGATCAAAAATTCATATTACGGCAGATCCTGGAAAAAACCCAAGAACACCAAATCCACACCCACCATCATTTCATCGATTTCAAGGCCACATATGACTGCATCTACAGGGACACTTCCGACAACGGATTCAGGCTCATAGATTTTCCTGCAGGGCGAAACTTCATGTTAGGCAGTACGCGTTTTCCACACCTCAACGGAACTTGGACTCTTTCAGATCAATCAAGGAGACAACATCGACTCGGACCACTATATCGATGTATCCAAGGTAGCACTTCGAATTTCCAGACCCAAGACAAAACAAGGAGGTGCTGGGAGAAGGTACAACGTCGAACGGCTACAATCACCAGAGATGGCCAAATTTTTTTCCGACCGAGTTACAAGTAACCTCTCTCTTAGTTCTCTGCCGCCAACACAATGAATCGAAAACCAGTTACAACATTGCAATCAGAGAAGCCGCTTCTGATGTGCTGGGTTTCAAACAGCCACCAACAAGGAACTACTGGTTTGATGAGGAATGTCGGCAGGCAAATGCAGCCAAACAACAGGCACGCAAAGTGGAGCTGCATAAAAGGACAAAAACTGCTCATGAGCTCTATGAGCAGAAGAGGCGAGAGGAACGCCGACTTCTCAGAAGAAAAATGAGAGGGCATGTTTAAAAGCAGGAATGAAGTTCGAAAGTTTTATGAACAGGTAAAACGAAATTCACAGGTACATAAAGCTAGAACCGTAGGCTGCAAAGACGAAAGTGGAAACATCATAGTGGAACCGCAGTCAATGCTGAGGACATGGAAGGACCACTTCTGCAGACTGTATAACGGCGACGACGAACTGAATTCCGCTGTCAGGCATGATGATCCATTCAACATAGACGATGAAAGCCAACAATCCCGTCCTCCCGACTTAGACGAAGTAAAGATTGCCATATCTGAGCTGAAGTCTAATAAAGCCACTGGAGTGGATGGCTTGAATGCCGAGCTCTTAAACGCAGCTGGAGATAAGTTGGTTAGGAGCATGCACCAACTTATCTGTAAGATATGGTCGCAAAAAAGCATGCCCGATAAATGGAACCTCAGTATTGTTTGCCCGATCCTGAAAAAAGGAGTCCCTCTAAACTGCATCAAGTATAGAGGAATAAGTCTACTTAACATCGCCTATAAAATCTTCTCTGCCGTAGTATGTGAACGTCTAAAACCCATCGTCAACAAATTGATAGGTCCTTATCAGTGTGGTTTTAGACCAGGAAAGTCCACAGTTGATCAAATATTCACATTACGGGAGATCCTGGAAAAAACGCAAGAACACCAAATCGACACCCACCATCTTTTCAACGATTTTAAGGCCGCATATGACAGCATCTACAGGGACGAGCTGTATAGAGCCATGTTAAGTTTTGGCATCCCGGCCAAACTTGTCCGTTTGTGCAGGATGACCATGGAGAATTCACGCTGCTCCATAAAGGTTGGAAACACCTTAACAGAACCTTTCGATGTCAAAAAAGGTTTTAGACAAGGTGATGCGCTGTCATGCGGTTTTTTTAACATCGTGCTTGAAAGAATAGTGCAGAGCTCATACGTCAACACAAGGGGCACTATCTTTCAAAAGTCTGTCCAATTACTGCCATATGCTGATGACATTGACATTATCGGAAGAACTCAGCGTGATGTCAATGGGACTTTTTTGGGTACTGAGGCAGAGGCTGTAAAAAGGGGTTTAACGATTAATGAGGGCAAAACAAAGTACATGCTGTCGTCAAGAAAGGACATACAACACCGACGTCTTGGTCAAAACGTCACAATCGACAGACGTAAGCTGTAAACGCAGAAAACAACACCAGCGCTGAGATCAAATGTAGAATAACTCTTGCTAACCGCTGTTTCTTTGGACTTAGAAAGCAATTGAGTGGTAAAGTCCTCTCTCGAGTGACTAAAGTGTTGCTATATAAGACCCTTATCATCCGCGTCCTACCAGAAGGTGCAGAAGCATCGACTATGACAAAAGCGAATGAAAGCACCTTGGGTCGCTTCGAGAGAAAAGTTCTTCGTGTGATCTACGGTTCCGTATTGAACGAAGGGGAGTGGAGGAGAAGATGGAACGACGAGCTGTACGAGCTGTACACGACGTAGACTTAGCCAGAAGGGTAAAAGACCAACGACTAAAATGGCTTAGCATTACAGCTCATTAAGACGAATATCTCTCCTCCAAAAAGATATCGATTATTTCTCAACCTGCTCAATATTAGCAAATGTTATACAATGGCATTAAAAGAAACATCTCTCCTTTATTACAATCTTCATTATCATCTTTGATTAAATATTGTGTAAGGCCAACTCTGCATTAGGTTTTGTTTAAAGATGTCCAAAGAATTTTCAAACGTCACCCGAGCACCTTACAAAACTTTGGTCCAACTTCTTCTTGAAATATGCGCCCCAGGTTTGGTCTCCATATCAATATATACATATTTTAAGAATATAAAGCACCCACTTTGATATCTTCCTTGGGAAAATGCGTTGATCTTACCACCTTATCGTGACCACCTCAATCAGTTAAACCTGAACTCATTACAGGAACGAAGAGAAATTGCTGTAATACTTTCCATACATCGGCTTCTCTTTAGTTAATTTGACTTCTCCCCTCTCAATAACTCGATTACTTTTAACCCTTACACCCATAACCTGCGAAACACTTCCTTCTTCTATTTCTTCACACACCACACGTTGGCCTTAACGTACCTCTACCCGGTATACTTAAGATGGCCAATTCGAATCCAAATTCCAATATGATTTGAACAACAGCACTTATAACCTAAAACTCATTTGATCCACCCCCACTCAAAATTATTAGTTCACATTTAAGTTAGTTTTTAAGTTATACTTTAGCTTGAATAAAGCGAAATAAATGTAATATGTCCCCACTAATATTAAGTTAAAAATGTTCTATCTAAAGGTTATAAACTGACTAAACTGTATGCATTTTAACAAGAATTTGACATGAATTCCAAAAATGGGGAATAAGCTAATTGGAAGCAAATCTAATTATATTTTAAGGTACACATCTTAGGAATTGTTTCTTTATTCTAGAAGAGCTTTCATTCTAAATAGCCTGCTATTCAAGCAGCTGTAACCTATAAAGCTGTTATTTTTTGACATTTGACAAGTAAGACTACTTGTCGAAACTGTTTCCCAAAAAGTGTACTAAAAATTACCAATGTGAATAGAACTACATTAACGTACATTCTTATAATCCCTAGGCCTCACAACTTAATTTCACGAATACTTAAGAAAAAAGAGGCTGGGATGCGACCCACACTGATAACTTCCCATCCCGTCTGACGATTTGTCTTGCTTAAAAGTTTGTCTTCATGTATTTTTACCAAATTTGCGCATTATTTTTTGTAGATTTTATTTTTTATGAAAAAAACGGTCTGTTGGATTTCTATACAAAAAATACTGAATATTGAAAACAATATTTTCTGTGAAATAAAATAAGTTTGAAGCCAATATTTTTAATTTTTCAAAAGCTGTTTGAGCCAAAGTAAATTTTTACCAAGTTTTAGTATTGTTTTTTTTTTTAGAGTTTTATTTTTTGTAAAAAAAACTGTCAATTCGATTTTTCTCAAAATTTTATCAGATGTCAAAAAAAAAATTATTTTCACCTTTTTTTCAAACTGCTATGGTAAAAAAACCACCCACGCAATTTTCTTGAAAGCCCTTTCTGTATCTTTCTGCCTTATTATCTGCATAACAAAGTTTATTTGTAATCGATATCTCTTCTGGTTCTTGAGCTATGGAGGACGAAAAAAACGTCGCGAACGTACGGACGTACAAAGGTACGTACACACGCACGCACAGACATCTTTCTAAAAATCTTTTATTTCGACTCTAGGGACCTTGAAACGTTGAGAAATGACAAAATTTTCAATTTGACAAATCGGACCCATTACAATAACTTCCTATGGGAAGTTAATAAGAAAGGGAACAATAAAAACTAGACTTTTTGATTCATGTAATTTTTACAAACGAAAAATTAAATAAAGCCAACTTTTCAACTAAAGGTACTACGAGTAATATTTAAAACTGTAACAGTTTAAAATTCTTCAAACGCATAACACTGTAATTGACACTAATTTGTCATAATTTTAAATTTATCTTATCTAGGTAGGCAACTTCTATAAACATATAGGTACAGTGTATTTCAACCCCAATTAAAACCGAATCAAAATCTCATTAGTATATGTATGACTTTAAAACCAAAACACAACGACGAACGACATCACGTTCCTTCGAGCATATTTTCTTAACTTTAAACAAAAACTAAAAATAAACTTAAATTTTTATCAGTTATTCTGCAACAATTAATCTCTTTCCTTGAAAGCCCGCGGGAAAGTTCCAATTTGACTGAATGTCAGAACACAACCCGAGCAAACGGTGATTTATTTAGTTTTTCTTTTTGCCTTCGGAACTAAAAACACAACATTAAGTACCTACCTGTGCTGTGTAGATGTAGAAAACTTCAAAAGAAGTTCCATCAATTATCCCATTACGTTCAAGTATCCAATTAGGTATGAAATCAAATAAAATTTCCAACCGCCCAAAACTCCAACATCAAACCCTCGCACCACCTAAACCCTCACTTTTATATTATGACTGAATGGAAAAATATATCTTTTATAATAAAACAAAAGTCTGCCAGAAGCCCAGAACGGACGCGAGCGACGACTATGACGACGACGACGACGCCCCAAAACGCTTATCAGAAGATGGAAAAGTAACGAGTAGTAAACATACAACACACGCGTACCAAAACAACTTTTCATTTATAAAACTTTTACACTCTCACTCCCCTTTATATTTCGCAATGTTTCACCTGTTATTGCTTAGGTAGGTATAGCCCAGGTGCAATCACATGTACAGCAACAAAATATCAAACCACAAGAAACCAAAAAATAAAAACAAGTCCTTCATCCTTTCATACTTTTATGAGCCATAAAAGGGATAAAATTTGTTTCCATTATATAGAACGAAAGAGAGTTTCCAAACCATGTCATTTTTGTTTCGGTTTCGGTTTTGGTTTTTGTTTTTGTGTTATGTTTTGACGCCCATAAGTCTGTTTCCTCTTCCTCTATTAAAAAAGTTTCAAAACGATACAGCCAGCGCAACACATTTATTCTTCTGTTATGTGGAAACAGTTTCGAATCCAGAAAAAGAGAATTTAGATACGATTTCAATACAGGGCCGGATTACCATTTAGCTCGCCTTAAGGTCATTTAGAAATTAAAAAATGAATTGTCGTTTCGTAAATATTGAATCAAACTATAAAGCTTAAAAGCTAGACTAGAAGGCTTAATATTCTCAGGCGTTACAAAAAAAGAGGCTGTGATGCTACCTAATAACTACCCATCCCGTCATTCGACTTGCTTAAAACTTTAACAAAATGTTAATAATAATATTTTGTGTGAGACGAACAAATTTTAAATCAGTATCTTTCTTTGTTCTCCAAATACTCAAATCGAAAACCATTTCTTATCAGTTTGTTGTTATTTTTGAAGGATTTCGGTTGAATTCTTCTTAAAGATGAGTTTTTTAGTCGAAAACCAATTTCTAATTTTAGTATCATTTCCTGAACATTTTATTTCTTATATAAACATATATATATTGCTTTTTTTAAAAGAACATTAAGCACATTTATTACGAAAGTTTTATTTAAAGTTTTATTAAAAACTGAGTGTTGGATTTTTATAAAAAACTTTGTGATGTCGAAATCGATATTTTAATCGAAAATCAATTTTTAAAAAGTTTTAGTTATGTTTTTTAGATTTTTATTTTTACTGTCATTTTGATTTTCATATTTGTTTGTAAAATATTCGATGAGACGGTTTCCAACATTTTAACAACGAAAAGAAGCTTCAACGTTGACTTCTAATGCGTCAATCTGTATAGACATGATCTTTAACATAGCCCTAAAAAAATAGTCTCAAGGCGTTAAATTGCAAATTAATCTGGGCGTGCAATTGCCCGGTCCCGAACGTGAAATAAAATGTTCACCGAACTCGCCTCTCAATAAGTCCATTGTTGCGCGTGATGTGTGGCATGTGGCACCGTCTTGTCGAAACCACGTGTTATGCAAGTCAATCTCTTGCATTTTGGGAAAAAAAGTTTACGTTACTATTCGCACCATCTTTTAAGAATATTCACTCCAAAATCGACAATTCTGCTTATTTACGTACCCATTAAGCCAAAAATGAACTTCGTCGCTCGTTGGAAGAAGCGCGCGTTGAACTTTCCTAACAGAGCACGCATTTTGATAAAAGTTTCAATAATTTGCAAGCTTTGTTCGTTTTTAAGACGATTCATGGTTAAATTATAGACCAAATTGAAGATTTTTGACAGTGAAACAAAACACGAAACGTGCGTCAGCTGTTTAAACCAGTGTTGCCAAAAAGATAATAGCTAAAAAATCACCCTTTAGTTTGGTATCACGTCACACTTTATAATATAAAATTGAATTCGAGTGGCTAGCGCTTTTTTTTTCGTGATATATTTTTGGTTACATGTTTAAAATTGTAATGGTAAAAAAGTTTGTATTTGAAGTCGATATCTCGATTAGTTCTTGAGATATGAACGAAGCTTCCCGAACGAACGGTTATACGAACGTATAGGTACGAACGTACACACACTCATAAATTACTATTAAAGTCTTTTATTTAGACTGTAAGTCCTTGCAACGACAAGCAATGTCAAAAACTTTTAGTTCGACATGCACCGATTACAATTACTTCTTATGGCAAGTTAACAATCGTTACGAAAAAAAAATCGTTTGATCAGTTTCAGGTGCTTTCCAAATGTCTATTACTTCTTTTCTTCAATAAATTCAAATTTTTAAATGAACGTAATCATATCCAATACAGAGGGCTAAGAATTGTATTTCCTGTATTCAAATCAATCCGCTGACCATTCGAATGAACTAAATTGTCGAGTCCTAAGACTACGCTATAATTTTTGAACTTGCCTATCGACGCTAAAAGTTTCTGACATCGACATACCCAAAACTTCTAAGAGGTCCCAGACGCTCTTCAAGCATTCAGAAACATTTTGAAATTGGCGCGAATGACATTATAGAAATTTAATGGAATGCGAAAGTCAGTAAAATAAGTTGAAGATAGTTGCACTACCTCCTAAAACTTATCTGTTACCATGCAACATTCGTTCAACTATCTTTCTTTTGACGAATTTAAAAATAGTTTGGAATTGTTACTTTTGCTCGCTCGCTGAAATTTACAATTATTTGGAATTCACAAATTTCACATTTCAACCTAACTAATAAAGGGGAATGCGGTCTTTTGTAAATCCGCTACTGCTTTCGGCGTTTTTATTCTTTTAGAAAATTGTTGGTTGGTCGATGTCGACGTAAGCCTTGCGATTACTTTTATGCAACATTTTTTGTTTTTTGTTTTTGTGTTTTCAGTTTTCAAATCTTTATATCTTAGAGGCTGTTCTAATAGACAGGAAGAAGATTTCGCTGTTTTTGAACGATATAAGTGATTTTTTTGCATTTCAAATAGAATACACTGTAACTGGCATGACCTGAAACTCTATTGATTGCAAGATAAGATCGGACTTAAATAAAAAATAACATTCTAAAAGTTACGATACAAAATAATTCCATAAGCTGGCATGGATCCAAATGACGTATTGGAAAAAGTTACTAGCTTTCTTGGTATGTATCTTGAAAAATTCATCTTCATTCAGCTTGTTTTTGTGTGCCTGTGTGTTTATTTCATTTTTTAATCCCAATTCACATTACTCAAAAAACATTCTTGGAGGTTATGTGGAATTTGTGATAGATGTGGACGTGGAGGCGATAAAAAGCTAAAGTTCTTCTTCCAATAAGAAAAATGTACCGAAATGTTAAAATGTGAAAAGAAAAATTTAAGTTATAAAAACTGGAATAACAAATAAGCATTACGTATGTATGTAAGTATACAAGGTTTTGGAAAGTTTTCTTATATAAATGTTACGATTTATTTATAGATATAAAATGTCACATTCGAGCTATTGCTCTTTCAAGATCAAACTAAAGTTACTCACAGATTTCCTCCTGGATAAAACATATTCCTTATATTATATTTTTGTTTTACATCAAAAGTTTTAAGACATTCATAACAGTCCAGTAACTTTTTCTTTTGAATAGAAGCAGACCTTGCGTCAAGTCAAAGCCGATATTTCTAATTTTTTGGTTAATTATTTATCATGTTGGCCTAATTAGTAATCCTAGTTTCTGAACTCGAACGCCAAACCGCAACATGTCCAAAAATCAGAAAATTTCGGATAGTACTTAGGATAGGAATAGAGACGAAATTGGGCTTAAATTGGTCAAAATGTCGGATAGTACTTAGCACGAATTTGAAGAAAATTTATTGAAATTGTAGAGTGTATTTATGAAGAAGAAAATAGCCCATCAGGGTTAAAATCGTCAATACCTAAAAAAACTTCTAAAAGCTTAACGTCTAAGTTCCTTAAAACTTTGAATCTACGGCACTAAAGGAAACGGTTTTTTTTTGGCATTCCAACGATAAGATTGTCTCACTAAAAAAATACTATTATATAGACATAAGTTTTGAATTTTAGTGCATAGGACCGTAATGCCAGAGGTCTTGGGTGCAATCACTGGCTGTGCCATCTTATGTTCTGCCTGCGAGTTGTGCCTATTGCGAGGAATTGACAAATCATCCAAGAATAGTTTTGGCCTTTAAGATGTTTAATCAATAATTGGTAAGAACAGTGATTATTGAAATAAATTGCACTCTTGTATCCAAAGACTTTGTTTAAAAAATTTAAATGCCATTTTATTAATCAAACAAGCTTTAATTTGCTTAATTTTTTAAATTTGTTATAATATAAACAATTTTTTCAATTCTTGTTTAAAATTATTTTAGTATGCAGTTACTAAGAGCTTATTAACATGCCTACGTTTTTCATTTAATTTTCGTAAAAAAATGATAACCCATTTCGAATTTTGAAAAAAAAAATGTTTAAGTTTTAAAAAACCAAATTAAAACAAAGACATTTTTGATTTTGATACATAATTAAGACGGTTAAAGACCTTGTTAAGAGCTTGTGTAGAAAAATATATTAAAATTGAAACTTTAATTTTCTATTTTTAACTCAATCAAAATAATATTTTTGGCTGTAGTGGCTATTTTCGACTTCTCTTTCAACGTAGTGTCATTTTTGATTAAACCCTCTAGTTCGAAATTTTTACAAATAAAAAACTTGGTATATAGTCAGGGAAAAGGTTCTTGGCAAATGTTGCTATATCTGTAGAATACCTAAAAAATAACTCATGGCAGATGTGAACTATTGTTTTTAGATGCTTTTTATCCAAATGTTTCTTCTTGAACTTTCGAAGCATTTTATTTAAACAATCGTGCAACTTTATTGCCAATGGGAAATTTATTTATTAACTTCCCATAGGAAGTTATTGTAATGGGTCCGATTTGTCAAATTGAAAATTTTAACATTTCTCGACGTTTCAAGGTCCCTATAGTTGAAATAAAAGATTTTTAGAAAAATGTCTGTGCGTGCGTGTGTACGTACGTTCGTACGTTCACGACGATTTTCTCGTCCTCCATACCTCAAGAACCAGAAAAGATATCAACTTCAATTAAATTTTGTTATACAGATAATAAGGCAGAAAGATGCAGATAGGGCTCTCAAGAAAATTGCGTGGGTGGTTTTTTAATATAACAGTTTGAAAAAAAGGTGAAAATTTTGGTTAACTCTAAATATCTTACGAACCAAAAACGCTAGAGACTTGAATTAAATTCTGTATAATATATTGTAACGTGATACCAAACAGGTATATTTTTTGAAAAAAAAAATCAGTATAACGGTTTTTTTATAAATCAATAAAACTGAAAAAAAAAAATTGTCAATTTCAAAATTTTACGACTGAAATTTCATCTCTTAAACAATTTTGAGCAACGAAGAATAATGTTTTTGACATCTGGTAAAATTTTGGGAAAAATTGAAATGACAGTTTTTTGTATAAAAAATAAAAATCTTAAAAAAACATTACTCAAAGTTCGTAAAAAATTGAATATCGATTCAATATCTTTTCAAAAACTCGAAATTTAGACTTCAAACTTCTTTTATCTTATAAGAAATGTTGTTTTCAACATTTTTAAAAATGTTGAGAAAAATCGAATTGACAGTTTTTTAAAAAATTTAAAATATTGGCTTCAAACTTATTTTATTTCACAGAAAATATTGTTTTGGATATTTAGTAATTTTTAAAAAATAAAATCTACAAAAAATAGTACGCAAATTTGGTAAAAATTGAACTTTTAAGCAAGAAAAATCGACAGATGGGATGGGAAGTTAAGTTATCAGTGTGGGTCGCATCCCAACCTCTTTTTTTTTATTCATTTATTCAGCTTAATATAAGCTATCATATAACTAACTTAACTTAACACTAGCTTGACTTTTTTTGTTTTGTTTGCAGTTCTTGTTATCAATTTTCATTTTCATAATTCATGTGGGCCTAAGGCCCACATAAAAGCTCTTTAATGTACAAGAACTAACAATCTTGATTTTATTTGACTCAAAATTACAAGGGACGGGGAATTCGGACTCAAAAATTGAAAAAGTAAAGGGTATCTTTCAGATGGGATTTGGAAACGTTGAAATCGAAGACTACCATCGCAGCGTTGGAGTGACGAAGAATTCTGGACATTGGTTCAAAGTGCCCGTAATTAGTACGGTGATGAGGGATATAGAAAAGGGAAACTAATCGCAGATTTCGAGGGTTGGTGTTAAGATGAATATCATTCAGGAGTGCCGGGGAATCTATAATGCCCATTAACAATTGGTGAGCAAATAATATATCAGCGTTTTTGCGTCTAATATATATATATGCCGTCATATATATATATATATATGCAAACCTATCAGTTTTAGTCGATCGGCATAAGGAGGCAAGTTGGATGTATCATCCCAGGAGAGGCCACGTCAGGCAAATCGAACGAAACGTCATTGAACATTTTCAGTTCTGAGTGAATGGTTTTCATAAAAGGGAGACCATACTTGGCATGCATATTCAAGATGAGGACGGGCTAGGGAAATGTAAAGCGCTTTAATAACATAGGGGTTGGGAAATTCTTTTGACCATCTGTTAATAAAACCGAGAGATCCATTAGCTTTATTAATAATTTGGTCAAAATGGGAATGGAAATTCAGGTGTTTGTCACACATAATACCAAGATCTCTAATAGAATCGACGACGTTGACGGCGTCATTAAGGAAGTAGTATACTCTATGAGATGGGATTTGTTTGGGTGAAAAGGTCATTTGTTTACATTTACCTACATTTAACTCTAGGAAATTATGCAATTATGCATGCACCAAACAAAAAAGATATTAAGATCATTTTGTAAAAGTAAGGAATCAGATGGAGTACAGATAATCTTAAAAATGTTCTTATCATCCGCAAACATTAGGATATCTGAGTTTTTTTAATTTAAGACAGACATCGTTAACAGATAAGACGAAGAGAAGGGGGCCAAGGTGACTACCTTGTGGGACTCCAGAAGTTGCATGTATAGGACTAGAAACTGAGCTACAGAAAATTACTCTATAAGTTCTATTCGCAAGTTAGGAGCTTACAATTTATAGGAGTTCAACAATTTTGTTCCCTAGTTTTTTCCAAAAGGTGGGTATTTTTTTTTTTAATTTTTTTTTTTTTAATTTTTTTTTTAAATTCATTTTTATTAATTCATTCTTAAACCTATCTTAAAGCTAGACAAAAATTCATAAAACTAGCGTAATTATCCATAACTTACAACTAACTTAATGGTTCCATACGGACACTCTAAGTTAAACTATAACACTTACTACTAATGCCTTTCGGCCCTAAGATCTATTTTAACTTCAATTCAATTTTATTTATTTTTTTATTAATTAGAAAATTAAAAAAAAAAAACTAATATCAATATCCTTTTTATTTTTGCTTAAAAACTACTTAAATAAGGTCCCTAATATAAAACTTAAAACTTACTTAAACTACCTATTCTACCTATAGAATACTTAAAACTAGAACAACCCCAGCAGCAAATCTAACTTTTTTTGTTTTTATATTTTACTGTCTTTTTTGTGTATGTTTTTTAAATTCCATTTTTTTTTTTGTTTTTTTTAATTTTTTTTGAATTTTTTTTTGTGCCACGCTATTCTACTTAAAACTAAACCCTTAAACTATAAAACAAGTATGTAAGCCGGCCAAGGTTAAACCCCATCCCGACTACCCACTATCAAGTGCCGATTGAAGCCACCAAAACTGGTTCTCCTGCTTCACCCTATCAGTTCGGTCCCGCTCGGACACAGCCCTACTGAACCGAAGGAGCTCCGCTCCACCTTGTGCCATGACGTCCCGATTGTACGGGAGTCGCCTATCCACGGTTCTTCGTCTGACGTGGTAGATTAACGGGACTGCCAATCTATCCTGTATCAGACCGCATTTGTCTAAAAAGAGGAATGCCTCTGGTGGAATAAAGCCGCTCAAGCGTGCACTTTCAAAATACTCGTTGTTCGGATAGAAAGCCCCGAAAATTAAATTGTTGGTCGAAGACATAGCTCTTGCAATGTGACCTCGAACGAGTTTTATTACGAAATTGTCAATTCTGATGATTCGAGCCCCGTTGTATAGGACCTCGTTGGAAAAATAATGCACATAAGAGGACTCGGCTGTTCGATATAAGCCGGTACAGCGTCGTAAACACTGCCGCTCGAACACCCGAAACTTCTCCATCTGTGAAGGGGCAACGTTGAACCACACAGGACATACACGATCATTGGCCGTATGAGGGCCATGTAGCAAATTACCTTCACTCTGGGGTCAAGCCGACTGCTAAAAAACAGCCGTTTCGTCAGAGCGAAGGCTCCTCTGGCCCTGGTCAGAAATATAAATACTGATCTAACCAGATACCGAGGTACTTCACTTCACTTTTGCTCGTTAAGATCACAATTGACCATCTTACGCAAATTCTTGCACAAATCCCTCGTGGCCCTAGCCAACGGAGTCCGGAACAGAATTGTCTCTGACTTCTGGACATTTATTTTCAGTTAACAGTCCTCGCAATATCGCTCAATCTTGTCGAAATCACGCTGCAAGAGAATTCTAATAACCTCAACCTTTCGGGCCGTTCTGTATGCAATTAGATCGTCGGCGTACGCAATTGCCTTTGTAAGACTACCTATCAGATCGCTGGTGTAAATGCTGAAGAGAATCGGCGAATTCACCGCTCCCTGTTGAAGACTATTTTTAATTGAGAATGTTGTGGTAGAAGTTGCATTGCCACTTTTGACAACTAACTTTCTACCGTTAAGCATATCATAAAGTATATACAACAATGGCTTGCTAATGCCAAGCCTGCTCAATTTTAGGTAAGGACCCTCTAACCATACGGTGTCAAAGGCCTTTTCCAAATCAACCAGAACAGCACCTGTGCATTGTTGTTTGATTTATTCCATTGGATTTGATGATTTATTCCATTGGATATCAGAAACGAGTTTAGACGCAGCATGAATTGTATCATGACCCGCCTTGAACCCGAACTGATTATCCGGAATTATTTTGTTGTCCGCAGCCCACTTATTCAGAGCCCTATTAATGATTTTTTCGAAAACTTTGCTGGTGCTCGGAAGAAGACTTATCGACCGAAGATTTGACGGGTTGGAGTTGTCCTTTCCCTTTTTCGGGAGAGGATGAACCACAGCGGTCTTCCAATGCACTGGATAATATGCATTATTCAGTGCATTATTGAAGAGTGTTGTGTAAATGTCAATTGCTTCCATCGGTAAATGTCTTAGTACAACGTTGGATATACCATCGACACCTGCTGACTTTTTGTTTTTTATTGAGTTGAAGATGAGCCCAAAAGGTGGGTATAATGGGATATAGTGGTCAAAATAAACAGATCACAGATGCGAGGCAGTAAGCTTGGACCTCCTTCAACATAACCTCATTCAAACATTCATCGATTTGTGTGTGCATCATTAAGTTGTATTCGCTGGAAAATGTCAGTTTGTTATGAAGAAAACTGAATCTGAGTCTCATCGAATGTTCTGAAGAACGTTTATTAAGCAAAAATTTCAATCAAATTTCAAAACGTCTAAAAGCCATGGGTATGATTCAAAAGAAGGAACTTGCGATCCGTATTAGTTGAAACCAAAAGACATTGAACGACAGCGTGTAAGTATTTGTTAACTATTGATTCAGATGTAAAAAAAGGAAGGGATTTAAGCATAGTATACTGATCGGTGACGAAATGTTCAATTCAATATCTCTAAACGTAAAAAATGGGAAAGTGCCCATGGCCAGCTCGGCTCAGTAAAAATTAAGTGAAAAAATCCCAAGTGACCGTTATCGAAGTAAATGTATGTGTTTGAGCAGAGAATTAAAAGGCAACCGCCCGCAAGAGGCACGATAAAGTGATTTTGAAGCACAACAACGCTCGACCCCAAAAATGTTAGATCCACTTTTGGCAAAAAAACGCTAGAGACTTGAATTAAATTTTATATAATATATTGTAACGTGATACCAAACAGGTATATTTTTTGAAACAAATCAATATAACGGTTTTTTTTTATAAATCAATAAAACTAAAAAAAATTGTCACCTCCAAAATTTTACGACTGAAATATGATTTCATCTCCAAAACAATTTTGTGCGACGAAGAACAATGTTTTTGACATCTGATAAAATTTTGAGAAAAATCGAATGGACAGCTTTTTTACAAAAAAATAAAAACCTAAAAAAAATATTAATAAAAGTTGGAAAAAAATGATTTTCAACTCAAATATCTTTTCAAAACTTTGAAATATTGGCTTTAATTTACTTGTATCCTTCTAAAAATCTTGTTTTCAACATTCAGTTAAAGTTTGAATAAAATCGAATTGACAGTTTTTGTACAAAAAATTAAAAACCGAAAAAAAAATTAACAAAAGTTGGTAAGAAATGATTTTCGACTCGAATATCTTTTCAAAAATTTGCGGTAATAGCTTCTAACTAATTTTTTCTTATAAGAAATATTGTTTTCAACATTAGGACAAATTTTGAGAAAAATCGAATTGACATTTTTTTTTTAAATAAAAACCTAAAAAAAAAAATGTATAAAAGTTGGTAAAAATTTACTTTCGGCTCAAATAGCTTTTCAAAACTTAAAAATATTGGCTTGAAACTTATTTTATTTCACAGAAAATATTGTTTTCAATATTCAGTAATTTTTATATAAGAATCCAACAGTCCGGTTTTTCATAAAAAAAATAAAATCTACAAAAAATAGTAAGCAAATTTGGTAAAAATTGATACGAGTACATATATAGACAAACTTTTAAGCAAGACAAATCGACAGACGGGATGGGAAGTTATCAGTGTGGGTCGCATCCCAACATCCCAAAATTAGGCTATTTTCGGTTCCGACTTAAGGCTGCAAATATTTTGAAATTGGTCTATCGATCTACAGTGGTGGACACGAATTGAGTACAAGTATTTTTCTACTTTCAATTTTTTACTACTTGCAAGTAACGGTTTATTTCTATGCTGTTACTATGACTACCTTAATATGGTAATAAAAATGTGTAAATGTGTGAATGATTGAAAAGTGAAAAACCGTTTTGCGAAATATGAAGATTCTTTGTGATTTGCGTTGTTTTTAGCTAGACATAAATTTAGCCCGTTTTGCAATCAAAGAGTGTATTTTTAATTTTTGTGTTTTTTTTTTTAAAGAAAATAATAATTTTTGAGGTAATTAAAGGAATATTTAATTTAATGATCTATATTAAAAAAAATGAATTAGTCATGGCAAAAGGAAAATGGTGCTCAAAGGAAAAAGTAGTCTGATCTTGAATATTAAGTTAAAAGGGCGGACGGTAACAGACATTTCTAAGTTGTTAGAATGCTCCAGGAAGCTGGTTTATGATGCCCTTCCTCATTTCAAAAAGTTTGGAGTGATTGAAAACGTTAAACAAAACCCCCGGGCCAGAAAGACAACTACAAATGAAGATAGAATTATTTATAGGTTATCGACCAAGGATCCATTTAAGGCCTCCAGTGCCATTCGAAGCGAACTTTCAACGAAATGAGTAAATATTTGCTCAAGGACCATAAGACGCCGATTTAATGACAAAAATCTACGTATGTGCGTTGCTCAGAGAAAACCGCTTGTATAAAAAAATCTGAAATCTAGTTTACGTTTTGCCAAAGCTCATTTGGACAAACCAATTAGTTTTTGGAAAAACGTGTTCTGGGGCGATGAGTCCAAATTCTGCCGGTTCGATGGGAAAAAATTATGTATGGCGTCCGAAAAACAGGGAATATGATCCAAGGTACACCACTAACACGGTGAAACACGATGAATGCAACGTTATGATGGTCTGGGCTACTTTTTCATGGCACGGCAGCGGCATTGACCCATCGTAAAAATTGACACCAAAATAGACCAGAACGTGTACAGAGCTATCCTGTTGGATCATATGATACCCTACGCAGAAGACAATTTGCCGTTATTATGGCGCTTCATGCACTACAACGACACTAAACGCATTTCAAAGTAAGAGAAGTGTGCTTTAGAGGTGAATAAAATCGACGTTTTGAAGTGGCCAGCACAATAACACGATCTTAATCTGATCGAAAATTTGTGGAATGATGTTGAACATTACATTGAGCAAAAATAACAACCAATTTAACACAATTGTGGCAGGCGATTCAAAATGCTTGGTATGCAATTCCAAAGTCACGATGTGAGGCTTTGGTTGAAAGTTTGCCAAGACGAATTGCTTCTGTACTACAAAATAAAGAGTTCCCTATCAAATAATAAAAAAAACTAAGAATTGATAACGGTAAGTAAAATTCTATCAAGAAACTGTTGAATTTGCTAAATTCGTGTCTAGGCGAAAAAAATTGATGTTTTTACATTCCATACTTTTTTCTTCTACAGATGTTAAACATATTTGATGAAGTACTATGAAAACATGATTTATGTAAATTAAATAAAACTAATTTCATAATAAGAAAACAAATTGAAGATTAAATGGTTTTTATTTTCTTTAACAAGTGTGCTAAATTCTTGTCCACCACTTTAGTTCGTGACATGGCAACTCTAGTCAACTCATTGGGTGTCAAAAACAACTTCAACGAATTTCGTCCTTATGCATCATCATAAGTAAAACACAATATTTGAGCTTTATTTCAAATAGCAAAAACATTTACAATGATTTATTGGCAGCAGCCAATAAATTTAAGTAGTTCCTAAAAAATTTCTTGAATTGTTATAATCACCTTTAAAGAAATCCTCAATGCCACACGATTATGTTATTAAAATTGGCTTATTTAATTGAATAGAATGCTGACATTTCAAGAATTCTCAAAATCCCCCCTAAAAAGTACAACACAAAAATGAAGAGAAATAAAGTTAAGTGATTAGTTAAGCTTTCTCAAAGTATATTATTAATAGAGCATTATGTCGTCCTTTGTGTCTTTTTATCCTTCGTTCGTTTTCCCTCGACTTCTATATATTCCCCTATATCTATACGTATTACGGGAAAACTGTCAAAATCTTATTATCTTTCAAATAATTATTTGAAAAAAAAAACTGAATTTGATTAGGCTATCTATAAGATTTTCTGTGCTCACAGAAACCATCTCATAGGATTATCACATTTCAAGTGGAAATAATGTCCCTCGACCTCTTCTTATTCTTCTCCTTTTTCTACTTCACTTTGTCCTTTTCCGCTCTTTCTATTCGTATAATAAATTTATACAAAGCCGCACTTGACTACTTTGAGGATGAAATGAATACTTGATGCCATGCAAAACTTCTTCATCTTCATCTATTTTCTTAATTCGATTTTATTTTTGCTTGTCGTCAATTATTGCTTTTAGTAATATTAATATTTTTAAAGGACTAAAGAACGACAACAAAAAACTCAATTTAAATTTATTTGAAGGAGCAATTTGGTAGCCTTGTCACATCGTTGATTTAACATTTCAATCTGTAGACGAGGACAAAACTCAACGGAGTGTTGACAGCATCGAGACTTTTTGCGGATGTGTTAACAAAAACTAAATCCAACTAAATCCTGGATAAATTTGGAGCAGTACAAAACAAAATGGAAACTACAAAAAGGATTGGAAATCATTGTTGCATGAACAAAAACAAAACTGAGCATTTTCAATGTAACATGAGAGTTACTTAGGAAAAACAAAAAAAGGATAACCACCTCTTGGAATGGGAAATAAATAGAAAAGGATTTCAATGGAAAATGATATGCACGACCAAGTCGAACGTTCTTGCCTTAAGGTTCTTGGTTTGAAATAACAATATGAAATTTAATTTTTAAATTTATTTCATAATAATCAAAGCATTATGTAATACATTTCAATTTATATGGGTACGTTAAACATTAATGATAAAAATATCAAATACAAAGTTAAGAATTAAAATAATTTGAGAAAAATGATTTTGAGATTATTTTTATTTGATATTTTAATGAACAGAATTTAAAAGAAAATTATTTCGATTACTGTTAGACGACAGTTTGATCGGCTTAAATTTTTTGAATTGTTACTCGATTTCTCAAGTTATTTTGTCTTAAATTTAATTGGAATCCACACAGGACTGATGAAGATGAAATACAGCTACTCAAAATTTCAACTATTAAGCCAAGTTGAAAATAAAAGGGTGTCCCAAAATTAACGCAAGATTTGAATTAAATAGAAAATGCCGTTTTTAGTCTTTTGATAGTTATATTTTTATTGACTCGTAAAGTACATAGGATAGGGTTATGTATGGAATAACACATCGGACAAATGGCCTCCACGGCTTTGCATGCACATGCGCACTCTTTTGTTGAAATTTTCCATGACCATTCTGCATAAATGTGGCTGAATTTCGTTGATGCAGAGTTGAATCTCCTCCTTTAATGCACGGGTGGTTGTGGGCTTGTTGACATAGACATGTGATTTCAAATAACCCCATAAAAAGAAGTCTAATGGTGTTTAATCACACGATCTAGGAGGCCAATTTTAATCACCGAAACGAGAGAGTACACGACCTGGAAATGTCTCATGCAGTAATTGAATTGTTTCACGGGCTGTATGACATGTGGCACCGTCTGGTTGAAACCACATATTGGACACATCAATATCATCCAATTTTGGCAGAAAGAACTGTGTAATCATGTCGCAATATCGAGCACCAGTAACAGTCACTGCTTGACCAGCATCATTTTCAAAAAAATATGGCCCAATTATGCCTCCAGCCCAAAATCCACACCATACAGTCACGCATTGTAGATGCATTTGTTTTTCGACAATCACATGTGGGTTCTCCGAACCCCAAATGCGGCAATTTTGGCGATTGACAAAGCCATCAAGATGAAAATGTGCTTCATCGCTTAGGATGATTTTGCTCGAAAAATCAGGGTCCATTTGTTGATGTTCAATAATCCATTCAACGAACTCTCTTCTCTGTCCATGGTCATTAGGCTTCAATTGTTGTGTTAGTTGAATTTTGTAAGCATGAAGACACAGATCTTTGGTGAGTATACGCTGTCCACGACGTCGAATTGAGGTTCCTGGATTGTCAGCAACACTCTCACGCACTGCTTCGACATTCACATTTGAACGGCTTGTTTTTGGACGACCAGTGTGTTTGGCGTCTCCAACGTATCCAGTCGCCATGAATTTTTCAATTAATCTCTTCACAGTTGACGAAGTTAAAACACTATTCCGACCATATTTTGTATGAAATTTTCGAACTGCAGCCGCAAAGCTTTCACTATTTTGAAATATTCTTTAATAATGAAGAACCGTTGTTCTATCGTGTAACGCTCCATTTTTAATAACCCTATACTGTTAGCTGTCAAATTACTTTTTTTTCAGGGTTGCCAACACTTCACTGCACAAATGGCGGCAAATTCAAATCTTGCGTTAATTTTGGGACATCCTTTACTTTCGGTGATTAGTCAGGACTCCAAACCTATTCGTTTTAGATTACCAAGATATGGAGGCAAAGCTGATCCATGTGGCCAATGGAGAAAACGTAGTGAAGTACTAAGGGGCATAAATTGAACAAATGTATTCAAGGACTGATCTGACAAACATGGATCTTTTGCATAACGCAGAAGTCCAGATGCTGAACCCAATTTTCTAGCATAAATCGGCCGATACTACATTTTCACGTTCGATATTCGTACGAAGTTCATCAATCATCGTTGGATAGACCACATTGGCATAGACCACAGACTTGACGTAGTCCCACAGAAAATCGCACGACCAAGGTGCCCAAGCGACTGTACCATTTCGTGAGATTTCACGTTCTCCAAACTTGGTTTCCAATTAATTGATTGTGACATTCGCTGTGTGGCTTGTGGCGCGAAACCGTCATTGAACGGTAGTGATCTCCATTTACAGTAACGCCCGGTCTTGACCACACCGTAATTTTTTCGAGATGCAATGATGACAAATGGAGTACGTGTGGATTGCTGATTGACCAATACCGCATTATTTTATATTGACAAAGCCATTCAGCAAAAAATGAGCCTCATCACTGAAGATGATTTTTCGATAAAAATCTGAATCATTTTCAAGTTGTTGCTCAGCCCAATTCACGAACATACGATGCTTCTGGAGGCCAAGCGGCTTCAGTTCTTGCATTTATTTAATCTTGTAAGGATGTATGCCAAGATTTGTTTGTAAAATTCGCCTTAACGACGTCACAGAGATGTCCAACGCTTGAGAACGACAAGTGAGAGACACATGTGGGCTTTCTGCAACTGAAGACTCATCGGCAGCAATATTCTCGACACTACGGGCACTTTTTTGTCTCTCTGATACCTGAACTGCCAGAACTTGGTATTGTGCCTGTCGTTTCAAATTTTTCACTAGACGCTCAATTGTTGATCTGCAAGGAAGATTATGACGACCATAAATTGGACGTAACGCTCTTAAAGTTGAAGCCACTGAAGCCGAACTTCGGTAGTAAATTTTAAAAAGAGGCTGGGATGTGACACACTTATAACTTCCCATCCCGTCTGTTGATTTATCTTACTTAAAAGTTTGTCTATATGTACTCGTATAAATTTTTACCAAATTTGCGTACTATTTTTTGGACTGTTGGATTTTTATATAAAAATTACTGAAAACAATATTTTCTGTGAAATAAAATAAGTTTGAAGCCAATATTTTTAATTTTTGAAAAGCTGAGTCTAAAGTAAATTTTTACCAAGTTTTAGTATTGTTTTTTTTTTTATAGTTTTATTTTTTGTAAAAAAAACTGTCAATTCGATTTGTTTCAAAATTTTACAGAATGTTGAAAACAATATTTCTATAAGATAAAATTAGCTTGAAGAGAATACTTCAAATTTTTGAAAAAATATTTGAGTCGAAAATCAATTTTTACCAAGTTTTGTTAATTTTTTTTTAGGTTTTCAATTGTTTGTACAAAACCGTTAATTCGATTTTTTTAAAAATTTTACTGAATGTTGACAACAATATTTTTTATAAGATAAAATCAATTTGAAGCCAATACCTACAATTTTTGAAAAGATATTTGAGTCGAAAATTATTTTTTACCAACTTTTATACATTTTTTTTTGGGTTTTTATTTTTTGTACAAAAACTGTCAATTCGATTTTTCTCAAACTTTGTCCTAATGCTGAAAACAATATTTCTTATAAGTAAAAAAAAACTTTTTAAAAGATATTTAAGTCGAAAATCATTTTTTACCAATTTTTGTTAGTTTTGTTTCGGTTTTTAATTTTTTGTAAAAAAAACAGTCAATTTGATTTTTTCAAAATTTTAATGAATGTTGACGACAATATTTTTTGAAAGATAAAAGTAAATTAAAGCCAATATCTCAAAGTTTTGAAAAGATATTTGCGTCGAAAATCAATTTTTACCAATTTTTTTTTAGTTTTTTATTTTTGTAAAAGAACTGTCAATTCGATTTTTCTCAAAATTTTATCAGATGTCAAAAACATTATTCTTCGTTGCACAAAATTGTGTGAAGATGAAATAATATTTTAGTCTTAAAATTTTTTTTCAGTTTTTTTTGATTTATAAAAAAAAACGTTGAATGGAATTTTTCCAAAAAATATATTTGTTTGGTATCACGTTACAGTTTATTATATAAAATTTAATTCAAGTTTCTAGCGTTTTTGGTTCGTAAGATATTTAGGGTTAACCAAAATTTTCACCTTTTTTTCAAACTGCTATGGTAAAAAAACCACCTAAGCAATTTTCTTGAGAGCCCTTTCTGCATCTTTCTGTCTTATTATCTGTATAACAAAATTTATTTGAAGTCGATACCTCTTCTGGTTCTTGAGCTATGGACAACGAAAAAAACGTCGTGAACGTACGTACACCGCCTGCACAGACACCTTTCTAAAAATCTTTTATTTCGACTCTAGAGACCTTGAAACGTCGAGAAATGTCAAAATTTTCAATTTGACAAATCGGACCCATTACAATAACTTCCTGTGGGAAGTTAACAACAAAGCAACAACAACACTTTTTTAACACTTTTAATGGGGCCCAAATTATACAACCGTATTCAAAAACTGATCTGAAAAATTATAAGGATTTAGAAACTACCTAACAATTATTTTTATAAAGCCTAGAGTGCTATTAGCTTTTTTTTAACTTCTTATAGGACGAAGCTTGAACAACAGGCAGTGGACGGCGATTTTCCGAACAAAATTTTCTTTAGCGACGAAGCCTATTTCTCACTAGGCGTGTCTATTAATAAACAAAATTGTCGCATTTTACCTTCTGAGAATCGCCAAGTAATTGAAGAGAGGCCATTACCTCCACAAAAAATCACTGTTTCGTGCGCTCTTTGGTGCGGAAGTGTGATTGGGCCTTAATTCTTCGAAAGCGACGATGGAACGACTGTCACTGTCAATTTGTAGGGTTATATGATAACCGAGAATATATGGTTTCAAGCATTTGGTGCCACATGCCACACAACTCAAGCGAATATGGGTTTATTTCACGAGACATTTCCTGGCCGCGTAATTTTCGTCGTGGCAATATAAACTGGCCACCAATATCATGCGATTTGATACAGCTGGACTTTTTGGCGGGCGACCCGAAAGACTTTGTGTATGCAGATAAACGTTTAAGCCTTGAGCACTTAAAAATAAACATTCGACAAGTTATGGCCGAGATACCGCCAATATGTGTCAAAAAGTGGTAAAAAATTACATCAAAAGAATCGATGGTAGCAACATTCCGCGTGGCAGTCATTTTAAATGATGTAGTGCTTCCCAAATAATGTCAACGTTCAAACTTTTTATTAGAAAATAAATATCATGACAAAATATTTCGTATGTGATTTTTTTACATTTACTTTCAAAACCGCAAACCGCAAAAAAATCAATTAACTGCCCTTTTTTATAAACTGAAAAAAAAATATATGTCACCTCAAATATTTTACGAACAAGAAATGGTCGAATCAACAGTTTGTTTACAAAAAACAAAAACCTGAAAAAAGAAACATTTCTAAAACTTGGTAAAAATCGAAAAATTAAAAATTTTGTGTTGAAACTAATTTCAACTTATAAACAAATATTTTGTTAAGCATTTAGTAAAATTTGTTAGAAATCGATATTCGTTTATCGATATCTCGTGAATAAATGAAGGTATTGACTTCAAAATCATTTTATTAGAATTTGTTTTCATAAGAAATAAAAACGTTGAATAAATGTCACTGAAATTGTTGGAAATTGGTTTTCGCCTAAAAATCTCGTTAACAAAAATAGATTTAAAAATCAAACTTTTTCATCATATGTAAAATATTGTTATTAATTTTTAGTTAATCTTTTAAAAAATTCAACTTTTTTAACAAAACGCGAAAATCTACAAAAACTACAGAAAACTGATAAGAAATGGGTTTCGACTAAAGTATTCGGATCACAAAGAAAGGTATTTGCTTCAAATTATTTATCTCACACAAAATATTTAAAAAAAAAGTAAAAGTTTTAAGGAAGACAAATCGACATGATGGTCGTCGCATCCCAGCTTCTTTTATGAAATGTAGTTGATATGATTAGTAAAAGTTAGATCGAAGAAGTTAGACAGTTTTGCAAGTTCGTAGAGTTTAACATGTATTCATAGTCAAGTACGTTATGTTTTCGTAAGAAACAATATTCAACATTAAACGATTTGTATTGCACCATTCCCATAGTTTAAGGTGATCATCTTGAAATAATTCGCAGTCCATTAAGGAATTAACTGTTTGAAATATTTTCACGTTATCATCAGCGTATATTAATCGAATTTAAGTTTTTAAGGTAGTGGCAGGTCGTTTATAAACAAATAAAAACGGACCAAATTGGCTACCTTAAGGTACACCAGAATTAACAATGAAAGAAGTAGAATGGTCCTTTTTGATTGATCAATAATTAATTCGGTTGTAATCCGCTTTGATCTAAATTACTTCAAAGTACTTTAATCCTACGTTTGTCAAATGCGTTGCTAAAACTTGTAAAGAAAATTACATTGTAGTTATTTTCTAAAGAACATCAACATAAACTTTTGTAAATAGATTCGTAACAGTAGATTTTCTTTAACAAATTCATTTTGGTTACAGAAATTAGAGGAAAAGTTATAAAAAAGAGCATCACAAAATACAGATTCAAACAGTTTTGGAATAACATGGAATTCAGTTATAGGACGATATTTACAGATAAGATGCTTGGGCCTGTTTGGTGGGCTATTTTGAGAAACCAATAATTCTACAAAACCAGAAAATGAGAACATTCAAAAGACTTGTTCGGTTCGAAAGAATAAGCTATATGAAATATGTGGATATGGATATGAAATATGTGTCGCAAATCAGGACCAGTATTTAGGTTTTCTTCAAGGTTTTAGAATTTTGTTAAGTATAGAAGATTCAGAAATTCTTAGATTTATGTGAGCTAAATGGGGAATTTGTATAATAAACGTATTGAACAGCACTTTAGAGTTGTGACTTGTTTCTTCTTTATATGTCAGGTTTGAAGGATACCCCTCAAATTTTTCCTTCAGTTGCAACTATTCATATTCAAAATTCGAATTGTTAACAAATTGTATTGTTAAAATTTTACCAAAGCCAATGTAAGACAATGTAGAACCATGTAGAAGAATTACATTTTTTTTACGGTAAAATGGAATACAAATTCGAAAACCATATTTTTTTTTGTAGTTGTGGTGAAAGGGAATGCTATATGCATTTAGGCGTTGTTAAAAATTGTTTCAAAGTTAAATTCGATTTTCTCTATGAACCCATTATGTACCCCTTATAAAATCAAGTTTATTGTATAATATACAAAATATATAGTATTACAGAAATTCTTCTGATAAATGTGTAGGTATACCAGAAATAAATCAATGGACCATGGAATAGAAAGCTCTCCTAAAGGACCTCAACATATACCAAGACCAACTTAAGTCTTTTCTGAACGGTCGGTGGTGGTAGCGGTAAAAAATTGTTTTATATTTTATTTTTTAGTTCTTAGTTCATGCCCATACAATAGCAATGCAGTGAAAAGGATTTAGAAGGTACAAAAATATAGAAATTTATTTGAAATTGTACTTTTGTTGCTGTAAACTTTTAAAGAGGTTTTCTTGTTAGTTCTCTGTCTTTTTCCAACCTAATTCCTCAACATAGTTCTTAACTTTTTTTTAACTATCTTGCAAAACGTTTTCATCTGTTTTTAATACTTTTCTTTGAAGGTTTATGAGGTTGAAGGAAGAAGAAATTTTAAAATTGAAAATCGAATGGTATTGTTTTATTTAATCCGCATTTTATTTTATTTTTGGAAAATAACTGCACAATGAAGCATATTGTTGAGGTTAATGTATTGTTTTATTTAATTCGTATTTCATTTTTGAAAAATAACTGCACAATTAAGCATCTTGTTAAGGTTAATGATTTGAATATCTCTGAATACAAAGAATTGTTATATTATTCTTTTGAAATTTTACATTTTATGAGCTTAACATTTAAACATATTTTTCTGTGTTAGAAGAAAATGCACTTAACTACACTGAGACTTATTTTCAACGTTGTTGCTTAAAAATTAACACCCATAGAACAAATAAAACAATATTTTAAATCAAAGCTATAATAGGAATATATTAGTTTATGGAATTTTTAATTAAAGACTCTACAGCACATTTTCTTATTTTTTATAGTGCAAATAAAAATCATTTGAGATATCACGGAAATTTTACTTATAGTTTTAGAAAGTAAATATTCAACATTATTTTAATTCTCGAGTATTTGTGCAGAAAAACCAATGATTTAATTGTTCAAGATAACACTGGTTACTTGCACAAACACAACAATACTTTTTTAAAGGAATAGATTTTTTAAAACCGAATCTAAAATGTCTTAAAATATGAAACTTTAAAATAGTAAAGACTACTAAAAACAAGTTTTTAAGGTTTAAGTTAAAAAAAACTTACCCCTCAACAATAAATATTTTGATGATTTTGCTTACTACAAATCTTTGTCTTTTAGCAAACCTAAAATTTAATACTTTTTTTAATTTTGAAAGATATATTTTTAAATAAGTTTTCGATGTTTAACCTTGATTCTACATATCTGCTCGTGTTATAAAAATACCTAATTTCGACATTTTTTTAAATATTTTTGTAATATATTTCAAAATCTTAATATCATAGAATTGTTAAGGCAATGGATTCGTTGCAGGAACCAAACTTAGGTACTTTCAATCTGTTTTGCCTTTTTCTTTTGAAAACCGTTTCAGCAAACATGGTTCAGTGTTTCTTGAATATTAATTTAAGACGAAGTGACGGGTACTAAATATGTGAGTAATCATATTAAAAAAACCAACAAGCTCGACAAAAGAAAAAGGTGAAACACTCAAAAAATAGGTTCAAAGTAAAGTATCCTCTTAATAGATAATAGGCAAAAGTTACAAATAAAAAGCAATAAAATGACCGTAACAGTTGTGCCAATTAACACTAAGCCAGTAAATTTACTCTAAACTTAGACTTCCGCCCTGCAGCAGGGCTCTATATTAGTTAAAGAACTCTAAGCCGTTGACAAAGTTGGTTGGTAAAGAGCTGTTTATAAAAAAGCCCTTGATATACTGCATAAAATTCGTTGATAAGCCCGTTGAGAGCCGTTAATAAGCTCCTTAAGATCCCTTGATAAGGCAGTTAAAAGCCGTTGATAAACCGGTTGAAACTGGAGGCTGTTGATATTACCAGACCAGCCAAGAACAGCCATCCTAGGTCACGGAATCAGATAGGAAGGGCAGAAGGATACTACTAGCCGACTATCGATGCAAAATCAAGAAAATTTATATAGAAACGTTAAAATTTTCCAAAGTTTTTTTAAATTAAATTTGAAATCAGAATAATAATATAAAAGACCAACAAAAAACCAATTGGTAAACTGTAATTTGATTTCCAGGAAGAAAACATTGTTGACCAGTGTCCTCAGGTATCGAAAGTATCATTCAAAATTAATTAATTTGCGTTCAGTCGTTTTTGATATAAATTTTTGTTTATTGATGTAAATTTTGGAATTAAAACATAAAAAAATGTGGAGGGAATACTCCAAAATGTCTTTAGCATGGATAGAATTGAGCCATATTCGATGAAACAAATTTGTACGTGTCTAGAAATGCCAAAAGTCATTTTTAAAAAAATTAACGAATATGATCACCCATTGTAAACGCGATTTAAAATAAAAATAATAAATTGTTTGGTAAGCGAATTTAGGCAGTTTTCATACTGCAGGTCATCAGGGCCGGATTGAGGGGAGGGCAACTGGGGTGGAAGCCTTGGGGTCAATACAAACGGGGGGCCCTCACAATAGAGACTTCGGAAATTTTTTGTTTCAAACTCCAACTAGTAAACATCTTTTCCTTTGATATGTATATTGTTTGTCTTTTACCTTTACTTACAGCCTACAGTACTTTGTACATACATGATTATTTAATTATTTTTATGTTAAATAACAGAAATCATTGATCTATATTTGTTCACTCCAATGAGGCAATCAGTGAAATATCGAAATCTTCTGACAATGCTGCAAACATGAGTGGCAATTACAAAGGAGTTGCAGGTTCTTATTTTGGAAATTTATCAAAAGCGGCCAGTTTTTGGTCTTGAAATAGCTCAGCTACACTCGTTGGTCTTGTCGAGCTGAAGCTACGAAAGCCTTAGTCAACTGTTATTCGGAAGTCGAAGAAGCTCTAACCAGCATATCTCCTAATGAAGAGCAAAAAGACATAGTGAGGAATAAAGCAACGCACCTTCTACAGAAGATGAGTGGTCTCGAAACCGCTTTGTTTACAACATTCTGGAACGATATCTTGGAGCACCTCAACGCTACAAACAAGATATTGCAAGACCTGAAAATGATTCTTGAATCGGCAATGCGTGCACTAGAATCATTGAAACCATTCGTTGAATCCAAACGAAATGATTTTGATAAATACGAGGAAGCAGCCAAAAAAATATCCCATACTGATGATGTACAATTTCGCATCCGCACCAGAACAAGAAATGTGAGGTTGAATCCGCTCGATTACGGGAAAGAACAAGACGCAAATCCGTCACCCAAGGAAAAATACAAAGTATCCGCCTTCATCCCAGTGATTGACCAGCTATCCGTTTCTTACTGAAAGATTGCATGCCTATGAAGCTGTACGATAGAGATTTAGATTCCTGAATCACATCGAGAAGATGGTTGTAAAAATGTGCACGCTGCAGCAGAGGCATTTTTGAAAGTATATCCGGATGATTTAGAGCCTAGTCTTGGTAATAAGTTGGTTCAATTTGTGCTTTGATTGACTCATACAAAAAGGAGAAAGACTATGGAATAGATCAATCGCCGGAACTATTTTACTACCAATTTCTCGAAAATCAAAATTGCAAAGCTACATTCCCAAACCTCGAAATTGCATTGAAATTGTATTTGGTTTTGATGGTAGCAAAATGCACTGGAGACCGCTCATTTGCAAAAATAAAAATTATAAATAATAAGCTTTGAACCATCATGGGACATAATTGTCTATCGCAACTTTCTAGCATTGAAAGCGATTTACTCCGAGAACTGGATTTCCAAGAAATCATCAACGATTTTTCGGCGAAAAAACCTCGAAAGGTTCCCATAAATATAATTTCAGATAATTCTCTTTTCCCTTTATATTTATATGTGTTTGTTCAATACTAAAGGAATCTACGTGGTTTCACAATAAATTATTAATTGAAAAACTCGAGTGAAAAAAATGGTATACTTTATTTTGAAAATAATTAGGGGCGAAGGGTCCTCCGCTCCATTACTGCCCCGAGGCCTCTGGACCTCTAAGTCCGGCCCTGCAGGTCATTAAGAAGCTTTCGTTCTTCGAGATAATTCTTAAGGTGATAATTAATCAGCGTGTCCATTACCTTGAGAAGAAGGGACGTAAGCCTTATTTGACGATAGTTGAAGGGTGAGGAGGATTCAGCTTTCGCAGGGACAGGCTGGAGAAATGTTGTTTTTCGTCACACGGAAAAATTTCGGTAGGGTAGGAAGGATAGAAAAGCTTACGCAGTGGTTTAACCAGCGTTAAAGAACACCTCTTCAGAACAATAGCAGGGAAACTACTTTCCGGTCTATCGGATTTGTTAATGTCAAGATCTTTAAGTACTAGAGCAAATGAAGGAGTGCGAAGCAAATTTGGCCCATAAAATCTTTTACGCTCTTAAGAACAGAAGGACTCATGACACTCTCTGGCAGCATCGAATTAACAGCAATGTGGATTGACCTGAAACTTCAGAAATTCAGTTGGCTCGTCAACAAGCTGAGATATTTGAATTAACTAAGCCAATACTACCTTACTTTGGGCGTTGTGTACAGTGGAATCTCCCGCAATGAAGATTACAGCGAAGGATAATGGGCAACAATTCTTTAAATGGATTTGTACAGAGCATCAAATACGCAAAAAGTAGAATGTCTGTCCAGATTTGATAATCGAAAAAGCTCGTTTAAATTCACATACTTGTCCCTTGGGTATGCTCGTTAAATTCTGACCTTGCAGCATTACTAAATGCATCCAAAACTCAATGGTGGTGTCTTGAAAACTTAATTAAAAACCTTTGCTACCATCTTTGAGTGATCCCCTCCTCACTAATTGTGGGACGCTAAAAAGGCAATGTTGCCAAATATGTCACAAGATAATTGGGTTTCCCGAGACTCTAAAAATGCTCATCGCTCATCAATCATGCACGGAGATTTATTCTTTAGCCGTACTACCGGAATGCTAAATACTATCCATACTATCTCACCTTGTCATAAGAATTTTTAAGAATTAAAAACTTATGTGCAGTGAAACCTCCTTTCAAAGATAAATTAATTTTTAAAAGTCATCTAGATGAGAAAAAAGTGTTTCACTGTCCTACATTTCGAGGACCTGTATATTATTACCAATTGGTAGTAGTTCGGTAACAAAGTAATTCCCATAATCTGCAACTTGCAACAATTTTATAATTAATATTTTAAATAAATTCCGAAATGCAAATCAAAATAAAGTGTTGCATTTCGCACAAATAATATCCTGCAAATTTAGCACTGAATGAATGTACCATCATAAACATAAATAAAAGGAAAGTTAAGAAGAAGATGATAAAAATCATTAACTTAGCATTTTTGAACTTCAGAGAATGGTGGTGGGCAGATCAGTGAAGAATCAGGAATTTTCACTTTAAATTTTCCAAGATTCCTGCAACAAAAAATAAAACCAAAACCAAGCGAAACGAACAAATTTGGGGGAATAAGAATGAGAATGAGAAAAGTTGATGATGGCGATGGGCGTGAAAGGATATTAAAATTGCTCGTCCACATTTCGTTGTCACTTTGGGACTTTTGGGTAGCAGCGTTGCGATAGCGACTATTTAAATTGTATTTTCGCTGTCTCTCGTCCGTGTTCGTGTCCGCGTCATCGCCGCCGACTCTCGTTGTTGTCCTTGTTGTCGAGGACACCGAGAAGTATAGTTAAATAATTTTTTCGGTGTCAACGACAGCAATGACGAAGATGATGACGACTGACGATGGCGACTATGGCTATGACGATGACGTTATGGAGGCGACATAATTCAGTCGATGAAAACGGGGAGGACATTCGTGGAAATATCATATTTTTGGGAATTTCATCCTTGCCGATGCGATGCCATGCCATGATGAATTTGATGGTCATACTTAATAATTTTTATTTTTTATTTTGTCAAGGATTTTTATTTTCGTTTCGTCCTTATTTGGGGGGATGATGATGCCTTGGGTTTGTGTGATGGAAAATTAAATATTATAACTTGTTGGTTGACAAGAAATGGCAAGATGATAAGAAGATACAAATTGAAATCATGATGTGACAGTTGGTGGCGGTCTTGTCAGATTGTTTAACGTGATGTTGTTCCCTTTTAAAATACATTCAAGCGCAAAAATATGGCAACCCAATATTCAGAAATGATTCAATCATGATCTATATTAAAATTTTTAAATCAATAAATGATTTATAAGAAATCAAAATCATAGTAAAATATCATAATTTTTCAATTTTTGTAAATGGGTTTTATTTATGCATGTCAACTGACTTGGAGTGCCCAAAAAAAGTATATTTTCTATAAACACAGCATGCTTACAACGGACAGGTCCTTGATTAATTTTTTCTGTTCAATTTTCTTATTCCTTTAGAAGGTATTAATTGATATCAGCTTTAGGAAACATGTGATAAATATGTTTTACACTTCATTATGGACGTTTCCTTTACCAAGTTTTCGTGTTATAAATTCAAAATGTTGCACAAATTAACTATATACAATGTATCTACATTAGCGAAACACTTAGTACAAACATTATACTTATTCCTTATTAGGAAGGAACACTTGACCATCAGCTACCCTAAAATTAACTTAATTATTTTTGATTACTTTTTGTGTTATTTTACTTTCGCATGCTATACATTATATGTATGCTTTATACATATACTCTGTTTAGTATCTATATAGTTTTATGGATTATGTACTATATATACAAAAGCAGACGTTAATTTACTGGAAGGACAAGGGTTGTAAACTTAACTCATTGAATGTTATGATTATGGTGAGCAATGAATTTCGAGAACCAGAAACGGAAGTCATTAATCGTAGGCCCTGTCAGAAGTGGCGACCGATTGCTAAATAATATAAACGATACTAGACAGTGTCAATTTGGCTTACAATAGAAATTTTGGAATTGGTGAAAAGTGAAAATTGAATGCCTATAAAAATAAATAAGCTCATAATACGCATTTATGTATGTGAATTTCCAGTCTCGTTATGGGTTCCAATCTAGGAAAATTGAACAAATTTAATCTCTGATATTTTATAGTAAATAGTTTTTGTTGTTGAAAATCAACATATTCGCATTTGTGAGTTTATTTTAAAGACATTTTTACCTCTTAGCTCAGAAAAAGTTTACAAGGAGGGCAAATAAGCACTATTATTTTGAAAAAGAAAATGTTTAAATTAAAAAAAAGAGGCTGGATATTGATAATTTCCCATTCCGTCTGTCGATTTGTCTTGCTTAAAAATTTGTAGGTTTTCGTGTTTTGTTAAAAAAAAAGTTGTCAGTTTAATTATTATAAAAACATTTTAAAATTAAACACAATATTTTGTATATAATGAAATAGTTTAATTTCGAAATCAGTTTTTGTTACTGAGATTTTTAGTCGAAACCCTATTTTTACCAATTTTAGTAGCATTTTTTAAAAGCCTTTGTGTCTTATATAAACAAATAAAAATTGGATATTAGAAATTAATTTGAAGTCAATATCTTCTATTATTCACGAGATATCGATATCGCTGAGTTGTAAGTCACTAGGCCCTTGTTCACAACGGACTGTTGCGCCACCCAATTTATTTATTTATAAGTAAATTGTTATAATGGTTTTTATTGTTTGTAACAAAACTGTCATATCGATTGCTCTCAAAATTTGATTGAATGTTGAAAACAATATTTCTTATAAAAATTAATATTTCTTAAAAAAATTTGTTTGAAGTAAATATCTTAAAGTTTTGAAGAGATTTTTAGTCGAAAATCAATATTTATCAACGTACCGATTGTACAGGAGCCGCCTATCCACGGTTCTTCGTCTGACGTGGTGAATTAGAGGAACTGCCAATCTAGCCTGTATCAGACTGCATCTGCCTAAGAGAGGAATGCGTTTGGTGAAATGAAGACACGCAAGTGTTGCACTCTGAAAATACTCGTCGTTCGGATATAACGCCCCGAAAATTAAATTGTGGGTCAATGTGGCTTGGAACAAGCTTTATCACGAAATTTTCAATTCGGTTGATTCGAAACCCGTTGTATAGGACATAGTTGGAATAGTTGTGAACGAAAGAAGATCCTTAACAGCGTCGTAAAAACTGCCGCTCGAACACCGAAAACTTCTCTGTTTCGTCAGAGCGAAGTCTCCACTTGCCCTGGTCAGAGCAGCATTTATATTTCTGTCGAAATATAAATACTAATCTAACCAGATACCGAGATACTTCACTACACTTTTGCTCTTTAATCGCTGCCCGTGAAGATCAACGATGATAATCTTGCGCCAATTCTTCCACAAATCCCTCGTGGCCCTAGCCAACGGAGTCCGGAATATTGCATCTTGCGAGGAATTGACAAATTCTCCAAGAGTAATACTTGTCATGGAAAAGTGGTTTCTTAAATTAGCTGTTCGGATTCGGCATATAAACTAAAGGTCCCTTCCATCCCTGCAATTACTCGCACACAGGAATGGTTGAGAGTTTAATGTCACTAGGCCCTGGTTCTCTATGGGCTGTTGAGCCACCCAATTTATTTATTAGTCTTCGCAATATCACTGAATCTTGTCGAAATCACTCTGCAAGAGAATTCTAATAATCTCCAACTTTCGGGAAATTCTGTACGCAATTAGATCGTTGGCGTATGCAATTGCCTTGGATAGACTACCTAGCGAATTCACCACTCCCGTTGAAGACCATTGTTATTTCAAATGTTTTGGTAGAAATTAAATTTCCACTTTTGACTAAAAACTTTCTACCGTTAAGCATATCATATGGAATATACAACAATGGCTTGTTTATGCCAAGCCTGCTCAGTTTAAGGTAAAGACCCTCTAACCATACGGTGTCAAAGGACTTTTCCAAATCAACCACAACAGCACCTGTATATTGTTATTTTGTTTTATTTTATTGGATATCAGAATCGAGTTTAAACGCAGCATGAATTGTGTCATGACCCGCCTTGAACCCGAACTGTTTATCCGGAACTATTTTGCTGTCCGCAGCCAACTTAGTCTTATTGATGATCTGTTCGAAAACTGTGCTGATGCTCGGAAGAAGACTTATCGACCAAAGATAAAGGGTGATTTTTTTGAGGTTAGGATTTTCATGCATTAGTATTTGACAGATCACGCGGGATTTCAGACATGGTGTCAAAAAGAAAGATGCTCAGTATGCTTTGACATTTCATCATGAATAGACTTACTAACGAGCAACGCTTGCAAATCATTGAATTTTATTACCAAAATCAGTGTTCGGTTCGAAATGTGTTTCGCGCTTTACGTCCGATTTATGGTCTACATAATCGACCAAGTGAGCAAACAATTAATGCGATTGTGACCAAGTTTCGCACTCAGTTTACTTTATTGGACATTAAACCAACCACACGAATGCGTACAGTGCGTACAGAAGAGAATATTGCGTCTGTTTCTGAGAGTGTTGCTGAAGACCGTGAAATGTCGATTCGTCGCCGTTCGCAGCAATTGGGTTTGTGTTATTCGACCACATGGAAGATTTTACGCAAGGATCTTGGTGTAAAACCGTATAAAATACAAGAACTGAAGCCGAACGATCTGCCACAATGACGAATTTTCAGTGAATGGGCCCTAGAAAAGTTGGCAGAAAATCCGATTTTTTATCGACAAATTTTGTTCAGCGATGAGGCTCATTTCTGGTTGAATGGCTACGTAAATAAGCAAAATTGCAGCATTTGGAGTGAAGAGCAACCAGAAGCCGTTCAAGAACTGCCCATGCATCCCGAAAAATGCACTGTTTGGTGTGGTTTGTACGCTGGTGGAATCATTGGACCGTATTTTTTCAAAGATGCTGTTGGACGCAACGTTACGGTGAATGGCGATCGCTATCGTTCAATGCTAACAAACTTTTTGTTGCCAAAAATGGAAGAACTGAACTTGGTTGACATGTGGTTTCAACAAGATGGCGCTACATGCCACACAGCTCGCGATTCTATGGCCACTTTGAGGGAAAACTTCGGAGAACAATTCATCTCAAGGAATGGACCGGTAAGTTGGCCACCAAGATCATGCGATTTGACGCCTTTAGACTATTTTTTGTGGGGCTACGTCAAGTCTAAAGTCTACACAAATAAGCCAGCAACTATTCCAGCTTTGGAAGACAACATTTCCGAAGAAATTCGGGCTATTCCGGCCGAAATGCTCGAAAAATTGGACTTTCCGAATGGACCACCTAAGACGCAGCCGCGGTCAACATTTAAATGAAATTATCTTCAAAAAGTAAATGTCATGGACCAATCTAACGTTTCAAATAAAGAATCGATGAGATTTTGCAAATTTTATGCGTTTTTTTTTTTTAAAGTTCTCAGGCTCTTAAAAAATCACCGTTTATAAGGGGTTGGAGTTGTTCTCTCCCTTTTTCGGGAGAGGATAGACCACAGCGGTTTTCCAATGAAGAGTGTGGTATAAATGGTAATTACCTCCATCGGTAAATGCCTTAGTACAATGTTGGATATACCAACAAAACCTGCTGAATTTTTGTTTATTATTGAGTTGAAGACGAGCTGAAGCTCGATCTTCGTCACTAACAAGGGACTCGATCCAATTTGCTCGACGATTATAGCATTTGCAAAAGAATCCTCATTGAACCACATGAAACCGCGGTTCTCAGATCGCCATTTTGTCATTCCATTTCGAGGGTTAAAGTGATAAAGTAGGGCTCTGTTTTCCAGGTCTTGGTTGGGGGAAATGCTAGCATTCACCTTGTACACTAGCTGGAAAGCAGCTCCCACTACCTCCACCTTTTCCTTCCGATATTCAATTATGTAAAAGTCATCGACAAAGATGGCTTCTTCTAGATCTATATTGTCCAACGCACTAACCATCACGCCACGGGTACAAAATAATGCAAAATAAAAAGTGTTATTATAGAGCGTTGTTTTGGTCAAATGAAAAGCCGATTCCCGATCCTTTAAAATTGTGATTGCGATTTTAGATGAATTTGTTGAATTTACTCGTACGAATCCAATATTCACTATTAGTATAAAGTTACTAGGACATAATTTCATTTATTCATACCAAATGAAGTGAATCCTGTAGATACTGCCTTTAACTACAAGTACCAGCATTTCCTTTTACTTTCTAATTTTAGTAAGAACTTTAGTTGTTTGCAGCATATGGCCCAATAAGTAAAGAGAATTTGATAAACTTATTAATTAAAAAATTAAGAAAGGTAACTCCTTATTATGAACTAGCGTAAGTTATTAATATGTATAAAGATCTGGGAACTTAGAACATTTCAGAGGCTCGTGGAAACAAAGAAGAAACAATGCATAGGAAACATAAGACACACATTTTTTCAACATTAATTATGGTATTCCATCAAAACTGAAACATTAATTTAGCTTTCAAATATTGTCACGTGTAGTATAGAACAGTTTTAATCTTATGTCTGCGTCATAAGTTATGGACTGCTAAAAGCTACGAAATCAGCTTTTTCTTGATTTTTCTACGTTTCTATAGGTTAATAGTATAAGCACTTTTACTATGATTGTCAAGAATTAAATTTGCTAAAATGTTTGCTGAATAATTTGTTTTCATTCGCTTAACCTTTTTGGAGATAGAAGCTCAACTAGTTATCGAATCCTAACCGTATCTATTATCAGATACAATACTTGCTGCTTGAAAATGAATCTCTGGAGTTATAGTAAGGAAAATAATTTTTGTTGTAAAAATTGTCTGTGCAATGTGCGGATTTTAACTGACAATTTTTTTTTGTAGTTAAAAGTTGGTAGAGATACAATTTGACACCTGTCAAACTCAGATGTCATAAAAGGTGTACAAATATAAGTTAAATTATCTTTATAGCTAAATTATTATCGTAACACACTTATTATAAAATTGTTACAGTTTTTTATTCATTGCAGATGCAAAAATAAAGTATACTGGCTGAGACACTAGGCGCCGCCGGCCGGCGCTTGATTCTCTAGACTTTTGAAGAAATATTATGAACTTCATGAATGGACTACACTGCATTGTCAGAAGTTATGGTTCTTAATGTCTTTGCTTTAAAAAAATGGAAGTTTTTGAAAAAGAAGCAAATATGCAATTAATTTAATGATTTTGGACTAGAATTTAGCTCTATTGTAAAGACAAGGGTTTGATATTATGTTTTAAAAATTATTTCGGTCAAGTGACTGACACGGACCCATATAAGTTCCAGTCGAGAGCACCATTTTTAACAACTTTCTGCCGTGCCGAATATTCTCTTTCAACGCTTCAATCGTCTCGGGTTAATTTGCGTAGACAACTGACTTCACAACCCCATAAAAATAGTCCAACGATGTTAAATCGCATGATCTTGGAAGCCACGGCACAATCTCAGGACGTGATATAATGCGCTCAATAAATTGATTGTTTTGTTAAACTGTGCGAGCAGAATTGTAAAATGACAAACCAAACCAAGCGTAAATCAAGTGACAGCTGTCAAAAAAGATCAACTCCGAAAAAAGTATTGCCAGTTCGAAAACCATATGAACTAAAGTTTACAGTTTTGTTATCTATTTATGTAATAAAATTATTTACATTTAAGAATAGAAACAAATGGTAAATTACAGAATTGATATTTCCCGCCATTTCCAAAAAAAACTTTTGATTCAGTTTTTTAATAAATATAATGAACAAAGTTACTTACCTTCTTTACATTATGCCTAAATAGAACGTATCGCAGATCATATGAACAATGGTAGCCTCGGACGTTCAACTGTCTGAGGGTGTGATTTGTAACGAGGGTTTGAACAGTGTTCGTGGCAGTGTCCAGTACGGCTAATCCTCCATCATCCGATTGGAAGACATACTTTCGTGTTGTCACCCAAGCTGGTTGCAGCCGATTCGGCGTAAGATCGCCTTGCAGGTACTCATCGAGTATCATACGACGGCCTGACCAATAAAGGAGTTCATCGACGTACCTGTGTTTATATACAAAAATAATTATTATTTTCATTTTTTATTGAAAAGTAAATGTTATGAGGATATAACTTACCCCAAGAGGTAGATCGCTGTTATGATACCGGCTATTACAAAACTTATTACTAATAACGAAAAGATAATACTACGCCAATTGTGACCTTCGTCGTAATCTAGGTCTTCGTTTTTCTGCTTTGGATCTTGAACTTGGAGGGTTTCATCGGGTGGTAAACGCCATGATCCACCTCGATCTGCACCCGCATTTGCATGCATTTCACTTTTGAATGAATTTGAAAATTCTGTTTTTAAATATTATTCTTTGTGTTTTTTTTTATTTTTTGTTTATATTTGTTTTTAAGTTTTAAGATTAAATATTGGAAGATGCATTTACTACATAAATATGGAAAATTTAAGATGTTTGTTTTCTATATTTTTTGGTTTTGTTTTTGTTTTGATTAAGTGAAGATTTTTGATTCATAGATGTTTTGTTTTTTAGAGTTTAGAGTCTTTGATTTAGATCTTTTTGTTTTTGTTTAATTTCTAAATAGTTTTTTTTTTTTATTTTAAGAGAATTGAAAATTAAGTTTAGTCCTTGATGTTTTTTTTTCTTAATTTGATTTTGATAATTGTTATAGTAGTTTTTTTGTTTGTTGTTGTCTGTGTTGTTGGTGAAAGTTTTACATAGTAATTTTAGGGTGGTGGTGGTGGTTGAATTTTGTGTTATTTATGAGGAGGACCCTCATCAACTGCCCTTAATGGGTCACCACCACCACTGCTTGATTGGATTTCGCCCGCCATGATTGGAATATTTGTTTTGTGTTGTCCACAAGAGTCATCGATGGCAAGCAGTTTTTCTGAAAATATAAAAAATAGATACTTTTAGAAAAATTTAAGTTGTTAAGGTTTTTTTTCTTCTAAAAGGTCAATAAAATTGTCATCATCTACAAAATTTAGTGATAAGTTCTTTTATACGAAAAGTTTAAAAAAATTACATCCAAATCAATCATGAGGAAAAAATTATCAAAAATATTCCTAAATCATTAAGAAAGAAAAATGTTCTTTAAGGTCACTAAACTTGGACTTATATAACTTCTTTTTAATGTGTCGCATTAAATGATATTGTGTCAACGCATCTTTGGTCAACGATATTTTTGAAATTTTTCATCAAAACTTATTCTTGAAGAAGCTATTTAACTGCATTTTCTTGATGAAGCTATAGCTAAAGCTGTCCCAACAAATTATTCAACAAGGCATAACATACCAAAAATCAAATGGTTTTATTATGAATGTTTAAAGGCTAGAGATAAAGCATTGAAGATGTATAATTTTATTTCGAAAATTCAACCCGGATATCTTCACGAAGATGTACTTCTAGTAGCAAACAAAATTTTCAAACAAATTTGTTTGAGTTCATAGAAAAATTACCTTGGACAATTAATGCAAGAGGCTTCGAACTCAAGCAATTCAAAATGTTTTTGGAAAGCTATAAGAGGGATAACCAGAAGACCTCACACTATTAGCGTTAGTTTACATCTTAATATCCTTAAAAATCAATTCTACAAACTTCTTAACCCTATAACAACGGCTCAATATTTCAATATTTTTGGTTGTAAATGATTACCTAGACCTCACATAGGTTTGGAGGAAGTCAAAGAACCTATTGCTAGAACTAAACGTAACAAAGTACCAGGAGAAAACAGAAAAAAATTTGAGTTTTACAAACATTTAACAGAAGAAGCTTTAATTGTAATGGTGGATTCGTTTAATTAAATATTTAGTGAAAACATTTTATCACAAGGTTTCAGAAATGTGATTTTGTTGTCACTTCACAAAAAAGGCGACTTGGATTCAGAAAAGAATTATAGAGGTATTACGTTTCTGAATTGTTCTTTGAAGATTTTCGTACTAGTACTGCACGGAAGACTCACAGCATGGGTCGATAATGAAAACCTTCTTAGTGATTTTCAGGCTAGTTTAAGACAGACTCATTCAACAAATTTTCAAAATTTCAACCTTATGAATATTGGGCAGTCGTTTCATTATCAACAAAGGAATCTTTATACATTACATGTAGACTTTAAAGCCGCTTTTGATCATATCGATAGAAGGTTACTATTCTGCAAACTTTAACTGATAGGAACGTTAACGAAAATGTTTAATGTTTTTAAACGATTGTACTTGGACACAAAATCAGCGGTACGGAACGGCAAGCATTTTTTACAATGGTTTGTAACAACAATGGGAGCAAACAAGGGTGTGTGCTGTTCATGCTGTTTCTTGATGACCTAAATGAAGTGCTTTGCTGTAGAATTTGGTGGCCTGGAAGGAGGATTAAAATACTCATGTATGATGATGTCTTGTTATCGGACAACCCCCAAGGACTTAGTCGCATGATTTTGGACCTTAAAAAATATTGTGAGATTTGGAAGTGCGAATTTGAGCAAGCCGCACATAATTATATGCCGAAAGGCTGGTGGAAGTTATGACATAAACAGAAGTGGAAATTCGTGGTAAAAAACGTTAAAAACATCAAGGAGTTGACTAGCAATGAAAATAACCTCAAACTTAAATATGGATAGCCATCTTTCCAACAAGCTTCAAATAGCAAAACCAACAATTAATAGCACATGGAAGACCTGTACGAGTACAATCGAACTTAGTTTTAGAATGAAATATACACTGTTCGAGACAACTTCTAAATCAGTTTTGTTTTATGCCGCTCAAGTTAAAGGTTATCAGCAAAATGGAGAAGTGGAAAATCTACTTAGTTTTTTTTTCTGAAACGAGTGCTTATATTATACACTTCCATTTAGTTTCCCAAATTATATGCTTTTATTGTAGACAAGAATGTCTCCAATATTTATTTCAACTTTGAAGCTTTATTTCGATTATATTTTTAAAGGTCTATCTCATCTAGAAAACGGTTTTACAAAGCTTATTGCAAAACATGCAACCTCGGAGCTACCACAAATCCTATATTGTGTCCAAAAGTAAGTTGGTCTTATTTCTCAGAATATTTTGGCACTATTTCACTTTGTCATAGTGCAATATGACCAACTGCTGAAAATTTTCCTTATTTCACACTTTTGTAAAGTGCAATAAGGCCAAGATTTGAGTGTTGATCTTATTTCACTTAGCCTAATTTCATATGAGTATTTTCTTAGTTAGACGAATAACTTAATGTGATGCAACTTTACATATACAGTAAGCCTTGTGCTAAAGGGTGTTGGTAAACAATTTGAAACTAAAACGTTTTTGTTAATGAAATTTCTTTGGAGTTTTTCTATTACTTCAAATTTATCCACTCTCCAAACTTGTGTCGCATAACAAAGCCGTGTTTTCACAACGCATTAAAATATTGAGAAGCCTTTGAGAAAATATTCCTCCGTATTATATTCAACAAACTTTGGGAGAACTTCGTACTTTTCAGTAAGATGGTGTTTCAAAACCCTTGAGCTGGTCAACTTGACTCCTAGATAATTATAGTTTTTAGTGACCATTAAAGAACCAATTGCTTCTAACGATTCTGTGCGGTCTTTTATGTACCATAATTTTTGATTTTTCATCATTCCTTGACATCGAAGCACTTTTAACAACGTGGACACATCAGCAATCACATCTGCACATCTTTCAAAGTAGAGATATCGCTTGGAAAGCTAATTCATTTAATGCTGACTATAGCAGAATAATTAACACAAAGTTCTTCTGCTAGAAGATTTTTAAGCAGAGGGGCACATCAAGGTTGTGTTCTATATCTTCTCCTCTTGAACCTTATGGTTAATGAAATCCTAACTGGTCTGGATGTGGAGAGTCAGAGGGATTGCCTATGCGGATGACATTGCACCCTAAAAGAACTTTTACAAAATCTAGATAGTGTGATCTAGGTGTTAACCCACACTAATTAGTACTTTTTTCGAGGGAATCCAAAATTGCATATATAAAAGGAATCGTATTAAAGCTCTCAGACGAGGCTAAGTACCTGTGTCTTATTTTAGACAAAAAACTAGACTGGAAACCCAATACGAGAATGAGTCAAAAAAACTTCTGGTGCTCTCTTTTAACAACAAAATTGGTAATTTCGCAATTCTTGAGTGTTTATAGTAAATTCCAAAGCACACAGACTACACCATTCCCAAACTGACTGAAATTAAGTATCTCATTACTCCTTCCTAATTATTGTACGAGTTTTAGGCGGAACTTTTGGCGTTAAAGATGTTCAGATGGTAGACATGTGCATTCAAGAGGACACAAGTGTCCACAGGTTTTTCTCAAAACTCACCTCTGTCTATCAACTCCTACTCTCACCACCGCGCGGTGAACATCGGGTGCCTAGAACCTCAACTGGAGATTGGGTTCCAACCCCAGTGGAAAGTTGTTGGGGGCAGCAAACGAGAGAGGGGGGAGAGGTGTTTCCACTAAGGCACCTCTTCTTATCCTGGCGGCAGCGGACGAATTCTCGAGATGGAATAAACGTTGGCGTCTACAGTTCCAGTAAGGTTGAACTACTTAGTGAACACCTTATAGGGCTTCTTCGACATATTTGGAGCCCAAACCTACCCTACCTTAAGTTTCGAAGCACCAAAAAGCCTCGAATACGGACGGATTCACTGTTGACAACCCACGCAAACGAAATAAGGACAACGAACTTCGGATACGTACGTGGAATGATAGGTCCCTTAACAGACCACGTGCAGCCGAACAATTAGCTGAAGCCCTAAACTGCTACAAGGCAGATATTACAGCCATCCAAGAAATGCGATGGGATGGACCGGGCAATCACAAACTAAAAGACTGCGACATCTACTACGGCGACTGCTACCGAGAAGAAAGATAGCGCCTATTTGGGTGTGGATTTGTTGTTGGAACTAGGCTCAGGCAAAAAGTCTTGAGTTTCAACAGTGTGAGCGAGCGCATCACGACAATCCTCATCAAAGCTAAATTCGCCAACATAAGCCTAATATGCGCGCATGCCCCAACAGAGGAGAAAGATGAAGACACCAAAGACATATTCTTCGAGCTCTTGGATCAATTTATTTTTCAGTAATATATATTTGCATTAATTACCTCTTATCATCACACCTTTTGTTTATTTGCCCAATGTTTTCTTCTCAAAGGAGTTTGCCATTCGTTTGGATCGCAGGTTGGTTCTCTTTTCCATCTTGGTTTTTCGAATATGGTTAAAATAAATAATATAAACCGAAGTTGCACAAACCAATCGCAGCTTAATAATATAGAACGCGCAATGATTAATGTTTTATGCAATCAGCAATCGGGTTTACACGTTGTTCACATAAATGCGCAAAGTATTTTACCAAAAATAGATGAGTTTAGATTCTTATTTGAAGGTTCGAGGGTTGACGTTGTATGTGTTTCAGAGACTTGGCTTTCAAGTAATGTTGGTGATACTGTTTGTTCCTTAAACGGTTTTCATAAGCCTTTTCGTTGTGATAGGATTGGGAGATGCGGTGGAGGGATAGCTATTTTTGTGCGAAGTGAGATAAATTGTAAAATTTTAAGAAAAGCGGAACTAGGAAGTAGTATAGATTATGTGTTTATAGAGGTATTATGTAATGAAAACAAAATCTTGCTAGGCTCTGTATACAGGCCTTACAACAACATTGATATTACACCTGTCTTAACAGTAATTGATGAATTATCTTTTATATCACCGCTTGTTGTTGTTGTAGGTGACTTTAACTGCAACATATTAAATGATTCTTTTCTTGTCAACAATATGAGTACCTTAAATCTCTTTCCTGTTAACACTTCATCACCCACCCATTTCACTTCTCACAGTAGCACCCTTCTTGATGTATTTTTTGTCAGTCATATTTATAAAGTTCTCAAGTTTAATCAAATATCAGTTCCTGCCTTTTCGCGTCACGACCTAATTCATTTGACATTTCAATGTGATCCATTGATTTCGAGCAAAACTATAAGATTTCGCGACTTCAAACGAGTGAATACCAGCCAATTAGAAGATGATTTAAAACGAATTGAATGGTTTCGAGTTTATGAAATGCCTTTTGTCGACGATCAAGTTTTTTTCATTCAAGAGAACATAAGAAACTTATTTGAAACACACATTCCACTGATCACAAAAACGGTAGTAACAAAAAATTCTTCGTGGTTTAACACGCACATTAAAAATCTTATATATGAACGCGACCTGGCCTATAAACGTTGGAAACGTTTTCGACTAAATATTTTGTATATTGAATTTAAACGATTGAGAAACAAAGTTACAACTGAGATACGAAATGCAAAACAAAAATATTTCGCACCAAAGTTAGATCCTTCACAAGCGGGTAGAAACCTTTGGAAAAACTTGCGTGAAATTGGCATTGGCAAACAAAAAAAGATGAGCTATGATGATGTTGACTGTGATGAGCTCAATAAAAAGTTTTTGTCGCTTCCAAACTCTGAATTAAATGAAGAAACATCTTTTGCTTCATTTGAGAATGCGTCTTTTTCATTTCCTTGTTTTAGTTTCTCGCAGGTAACTGAAGCTGACGTCTTAGAGAGTTGCATTAATATAAAATCAAACTCTATTGGAATAGATGAAATTCATCCAGTCTTTGTTAAAGCGATACTACCCTACATTCTAAGATACTTAACACATCTTTACAATACAATATTAATGTCGAATGTTTTTCCATCAGCTTGGAAACAAGCAAAAATTATTCCAATTCCAAAAAACGAACGTGAGTTTCGACCAATTGCGATTTTACCTTTTCTTTCCAAGGTTTTAGAGAGAATTATGAATGGTCAGATAAGGAATTACCTAACTGAGAACAATCTGCTTTGTGTTAACCAATCTGGCTTTCGTCCTAAGCACAGCTGCACCACAACTCTCATTAACGTTGTTGAAAACATCAGACAAGCTGTTGACAGCGACAACGTCACCTTTTTAGTTCTCCTTGATTTTTCAAAGGCATTTGATACGGTCAATCATAAAATACTGTTTAGTAAACTAACAAATCAATTTAATTTTTCTACTTCTTCAGCAAGTCTAGTTCATTCGTATCTGCATTTACGATCTCAGGCAGTTATTGCAAACTTTTCTGCTTCAGAACTTCTTATGGTTAAAAGAGGGGTACGGCAGGGTTCAATATTAGGACCACTATTCTTCTCTATGTACATCAATGATTTACCCTTATGTATGCAGAACTCTAAATTGGATATGTATGCTGACGATGTTCAAATAAGTAAAAGTTTTCCTTTAGGTTTGGTTGAAAATGCTGCCGTTGAAGTCAACGAAGACCTTGCCAGAATTTTTTCTTGGTCAGAGAAAAATGGACTTTGTCTCAATCCAGTAAAATCAAAATGTTTGGTAATTTCAAGAAAAGCCGTCGACACGTCTTATTTTCCCGTGATAATTTTAAATAATAAGCAAATTGAGTTTGTCGATTCAGCCAAAAACTTAGGTTTAATGTTTACAAAAACGCTTTCTTGGAATTACCACATAAGATTGACAATAGGTCGTGTTTACGGAGGCCTTCGTCTACTTTGGACAAATCATAAAATAACACCACTCAAAACTCGTATGATACTGGCTAAAACATTGCTCGTGCCTATAATGCTCTACTGCTGTGAAATCTTTCATAATTGTGATTATGAGCATAAGCGCAAACTTAATGTTGCTTACAACAGTATTGCCAGATACATTTTTGGATTAAAAAGATACGATCGAGTTTCTAATTTCTCAAGGTCTATCTATGGCCTTACTCTTGAAAACCTTTTCAAGTTTAGATCACTTATAATGCTAAATAACGTTATACAAACGCGCCAACCACCTTACCTTTATGATAGGATACGTTACTCACATTCTACTAGAACATTAAATATTGTACCCATACGTTACACGTTCTTAGTATCAGAACGCCAATTTTTCATAGCTGCGATTCGTCTGTGGAACTGTCTTCCTCGATCTTTAAGAATGATAAACTGTACTAAGCTCTTTCGAATTAAAATTGAGGAATATTTGCAAACCTTAAGGTAGTGATGATTTGAGTCCTTATTTTTTTTTGTTCTGTTAGTTATAAAGTATTATTTTTTGATTTTTATTTTATTTTGTATTAATTTATATTAAACTTTTTTTTAAACTTTTCACATACATACATGCAATTTAATTTAATTTTCATTTTGAAAATTCACAAACAAATTTACACAACACATCATATAATAATTAAGTTTATACTATTTTAAAAGATAATGTATCTTACAGTATAACCTGTTCAATAAAATATATGAATATGAATATGACAAGACATATGAGTAGTGCCCTGGCTATGACATTAAATTGTCTTAGGAGATATGAATGCCAAGCTAGGAAGAGAAGACATCTTTGGTGACATAATTGGGAGATACAGCCTGCACGACACTACCTCCGACAACGGATTCAGGCTGGTCGATTTCGCTGCGGGTCGAGACGTTCTGGTAGCTAGTACGCAGTTCACGCATCTTAATATATAGAAGGGGACATGGAAATCTCCTGATCAATCAACCCTCAACAAGATTGACCACATTGCGATCGACGCACGACACTTCTCCAGTATCCAAGATATCCGAACATTCCGAGAGGCCAACATTGACTCGGACCACTACCTCGTTGTAGCCAAGTTAAGGCTACGGATATCCCGATCCAAGCCAAAACAAGGAAGTACTGTGAGACGATTCGACGTTAGATGGCTACAATCACAAGAGACTGCCATGTCCTTTTCCGATCGAGTGTCTAATAACCTCTTAAGGGGTCCTATGCTTCCTGCATTAAGCATTAAAAACCAGTGGCAACATTGCCTTGCAGCCATCAGAGATGCGGCCTCTGAAGTGCTAGGTTTCACACGGCCACCACAGCGAAACCCCTGGTTTGACGACGAATGCCGGCAAGCGCACGCAGCGAAACAAGAGGCATACAATAAGGCGCTGCACAAGAGGACTAGAGCTTTTCGCGAGCTCTACGAGCAGAAGAGGAGAGAGGAACACCGGCTTCTTAGAGGGAAAAAAGAGAGCACGAGAAGCGCGTGATCGAGGAGATAGAGGGATGTCACAACAGGAATGAGGTTCGTAAATTTTACCAAAAGGTAAAAAAACCTCGAAAGGGTACCAGCCAAGAACCGAAGCCTGTAAAGACGATCAGGGGAACATCGTAGTAGAACCGCAGTCGATGCTGAGAATATGGAAAGATCACTTCTCCAAATTATATAACAGCGATAACGAACCGAATTCCACTGTAAGGGAGACAGAATCACTCAACCTCGGCGACGGAGATCAACAATTCCGCCTACCCGACATTGACGAAGTGAAGATAGCTATATCTAAACTTAAGTCAAACAAAGCTGCTGGAGCTGACGGCATCGCTGCCGAACTATTCAAAGCAGCAGGCGATGACTTGGTACGGAGCATGCACCAACTCATCTGCAAAATATGGTCGGAAGAAAGCATGCCCGATGAGTGGAATCTCAGCATAGTGTGCCCGATACATAAGAAAGGAGACCCTCTAAACTGCGCCAACTACAGAGGCATCAGTATGTAAACGTCTGAATCCATTCGTCAACAACCTGATTGGTCCTTATCAGTGTGGCTTCAGACCACGAAAGTCCACTATCGACCAAATATTCACACTACGGCAGATCTTGGAAAAAACCCAAGAGCTTCAAATCGATACCCACCATCTCTGTATCGATTTTAAAGCCGCGTATGACAGCATCTATAGGGATGAGCTCTACAGAACAATGTCTAGTTTTGGCATCCCTGTCAAACTTATCCGTTTGTGCAGAATGACGATGGAGAACGCACGCTGCAAAACTCAACCGTCAACACTAGAGGCACAATCTTCCGAAGGTCTATCCAATTACTCGGATACGCAGATGATATTGACATAATTGGAAGATCAAAGCGTGATGTCAGTGGAGCGTTTTTGAGCATTGCGACGGAAGCGAAGAAGATGGGTTTAGTGGTCAATGAGGGCAACACCAAGTATATGCTGTCATCAAAAAAGGACACTGAACGACGACGTATATGGACAGCTATAACTTTGAGGTAGTTAAGGACTTTGTCTACCTAGGCACCGCTATTAATGCAGACAACGACACCAGCACTGAAATCAAACGAAGAATAACTCTTACGAATCGCTGCTTCTTTGGACTTAGAAGGCAATTGAGAAGTAAAGTCCTCTCCCGAGCATCTAAAATCACCATCTATAAGACACTCATCATCCCGGTTCTCATTTATGGCGCTGAGGCTTGGACCCTGTCAAAGAAAGATGAGAGCGTCTTAGGATGCTTCGAGAGAAAAATTCTTCGGGTGATTTTTGGTCCCGTACGCATAAATGGAGAATGGAGGAGAAGATATAACGACGAACTGTACGGGCTGCACAGCGACTCTGACCTACTTAGCAGAATTAAAGTCCAACGGCTTAGATGGCTAGGTCATGTAGAGCGGATGGACATCAACGCTCCAGGCCGGAAGGTCTTCGAATCCAATCCCGAGGGACGGCGCAGTAGAGGAAGACCGCGACTCAGGTGGCGCACTCAGGTGGGAGAGGACCTCAACCAACTTGGCGTGCGAAACTGGAGACAGCTAGCTAGGAACCAAGCTAGCTGGAGACGCTTGTTGGTTGAGGCCCAGGTCCGCCCCGGACTGTAGCGCCACCTTAGGTAAGTAAGTTTTGGCGTTAAAAGAAGTTTTGGCCAATTCTGGCATACCAATAGCTACATGCAAACTATACCTAATTCAGGACGCTATGAAGAAGGCGTTTGGTGGAATAAGATCACTATGTGTCAGCTCACAAAAAACATCTGGCCTACACGGATTTAAAACGATCAAGAAGCTTGCCATCTCTTAGCAGATCGCATATGAGCTCGATAATCGGTGTCATAACCGGGCACTGTGTAATACGAAAACACGCCACTCGGTCTTGCGTATTCTCAAATGACGTTTTGCAGAAGCTGTAGGGATGAGGATTAGGATAGGAGGAAACAGTTTTTTACCTTCTCTGTTCGTACGTCGTACATGCCCTGCTCTAGAGAATTCTTCTATAACGATCTCAATCATCTTAACAAAATCAGTCTCTCACGTATCTTAAGGGACTGAAACTGGTTTCATGAAGCTAAGAAGAAAGCCTCAAGTTTTATGTGGTATCACATTGGGCCATTAGATTGACCTAAGTGTGTCCTACTAAATCACGGACTGCCACTTTAACCTAACCAATCCATTTTGATTGCAAATAGCGTCCTCAGACACTCAGATGGTTGTCGATATTAGGATATTGTTAATTGGTTGTGCGATGTGTGTTTGGGTGTTACTGATTCTAGCCTTGAAATCTTCTATTAAAATAACATTTTTACTATCTATACGACTCATAATGTTGTTTAATTTTTCAAAATCTTCTATTCATTTATTGCAGTTAATGTAAACCGGAGCAATTTGATTCTATAAACGCTTCCACAACTTGCTCGTCCATTAATTGATGTTTTAACTGCTGCACTCCAAAAAAGTTTGAATCTATTATACCAATATTTAAATTTAAGAGAATTTTCAAAAAAAACATGGGTTTCGAAGAGAAAAAACATATCAAATGTTTTTATATAATTGAAAAAATCAGTAAAGTGGAATTTGTTATTAAGATCTGATATATTATACGATAAAATACTAGAACGACATCCCTGGTGGCGCATAGTTAGTTAATCTAATAAAGGCTTACAAAAAACACACAAAAGTCAGATAATTTATATTTAAACAATTTATGCATATTTATGAAAACGAAACCAATAATTATGCTAAATGTAATTAATTTAAATTGGTTGTTCCAAAAACCAAATCAATGGCGCTTAGTCCCAGAAAAAACAAACCAAAAACAATTAATTCAAAATGAGATAGAAAAAAAATTACTTAAATATAAAACTGATTATCTGCTACACTCCACGTCATTATACAATAATTTAGTATACAAAATTTGCTCCCGGCAAATGTCGACCACAAAACTAATGAAATTTATGCAATCCATTATATTCCAAAAAAATTCGAACTGAAAACCACACAAAACTATTTTTTTTGTTTTGCTTGTATTTTCTAATTAAGTGGTTGATATAGTGTTTTATAGTCGCGTATCTATAACTCGGTAAACATTTTAATCGTTTTAAATTTAAATTATATATAATTTTGTTGACGCCTCCTGTTTTATGTTTTGTCTATCTAAATTTTGAGAGTTTGGCCTACATGAGTGAATATTGCATTGTGGCATTGTGCAACTTCCACACCCACCACATGACTTTAAGCTACAATGTCATCATACGCATAATAATCAACCATAACATGACCAAAATAACATTTACGACCGAAAAGCTGAGAAACTCCAGTGTCCAGCACCAGCTCCGTCCCGTACTCGTCCGTTGGCCGTCTCATCCTTTCCCAGCTCAGCCCCAACGAAACCGAACCGAAATTATCGGATTCAGTGGTCAATCCATTAACATGCTGCTTTATTCAGTGGAAAACACTTGTTACCAGGTGGTGTGGTGGTGTTGATGATGGTGACTTGACTATAGAGGGCTGCTTTTTGCTACCGTAACTTAATTTTATGGCCATATTTAATGTTTAGAATAATTATTGTTAAAGTTATAAATTTTTTATTGACGTTTGTAAATATGCGAGAGTTGAGAAAATACATTGTTTTTTTTTTTAACATAAACGGCAATAAGGTTCGAAAGAAAAAACGCATGCGATTGGGAACAAATTAAATATTACATATTTTAGTCGATTTTGAGGACATCTGACTTCAGGTCATTCTAAAGGTTGACAGGTAGCCCAGTCAAAATAGAAATTTCAACTAAGATAAGATTGATTCGAATATTGCTGAAAATTGAAAGCATCGTTAATAACAAGTGACAAAAAGTTCCCAAAAAGATCATAGAAAGATCTGGGAGGTATAGAGGTATTTAGCCTCGTCTGAGAATTTATTTGGATTCCTTTAATATAGGGAGGATTGATAAATGGAATTCTGCATCTCCTCGAAAATAAGACCAAATCGATTTTGTATAGGTTAACACCCAGTCCACACCGATCAGCCCAAGTATTAGTCTGTCCAAGGCATTTTGTAAGAGTTCTTTTAGGATGTTAAGATGCTTTCCTGACACTGCTATAGCAACGTCGTCTGCATAGTCTATCACTCTGAAGCCCACCGCATTCAGACTATTTAGGATTTCATTCACCACTAGGTTCCAGAAGAGAGGGGATAGAACACCACCTTGCGATGTCCCTCTAATAACGAATCGTCTCTCAGAAGAGATATCCAGTTTTGAGTTAATAATTCTGCTAGTAAGCATTAAATGAATTAACTCCCAAAGCGAACTCTCTACATTTAGAGATGTTAGTGCAGATGTTATTGTAGATGTGTCCACGTTGTTAAAGGCACCTTTGATGTCAAGGAAAGCAACCATAGTGAACTCTTTATGATGGAGGGAATATTCAACGGTGCGTTCTAAAGTGTTTAACGCTGTTTCCACCGATTTACCTTTACAGTAGGCACGTTGAGACAAAGACAGAAGTCTTGTATCGATATTTGCCCTTAAATGGATATCAATCAATCTTTCCAAGGTCTTAAAAAGGAATGATCATAAATTTGTAGTTCGTAGAATTTTAGGATTGACTTGGGAGCATTTACCTGCTTTAGGTATAAAAACAACTTTAACTTCTCTCCATGCCGAGGGTAAAGACAGCTGGAAAAAATTCCTCAAGGATTGGTGCAATTATGTCAGAAGTCTTTTGTAACTCGGCTGGTATTATTCCATCTGGTCCTGCAGATTTAAATGGTTTGAACCGTCTGCATTTTTGATGCAGCTTGGAATAGCTGGACTAGTTGAAAGAATTTTCCATAACCTAGAGGCTTCAGGAGTTTCTTCTATCGTGTAACAGAAGGATAGCCAAGAAGATCGCTTAGATTTCCTTAGCTCCTTCTTGTAGATTCTTAGGGATTCTTTGTAAGAGTCCCAGTGAGAGGCTAGTCTTGCAGCTTTGGCCCGGTTGAAAAGTTTCTTGAATTCTTTAAACTTGCTTATTTGTATATCGAAAGAATTTTAAAAATATTATTTTAAGATTTAAAAATGAGCCTGCAAGAAAAGTTTGTGATCACAATTTTAAATGCTATTACCTATGCTATGATCTGTGTTTTTTTTTAATTATTTGTATGCATACAATATTTTTAGTATGCAGCTATTTAGAACTTATCAATATACGTTTTACATTACAGTTTTGTAAAAAATAAGGAGCTATTTTCAAAATGTCGAATTTCGAAAAAGAATGTTAAATGTTTTTTAAAAATCAAACAAAGTATATGACATATTTGATCATCATCGGTTTATTAGTTCTTAGGACAACTTAAAATTTATGTTTTGGGATAGATAAAATTTAATAAAAATCTATCGCTTGGTTCTTGGAAAAATTCAAATTTCGATTTTTGACCAAACAATTTGTATATAGACTGCTGTTATTTCTATTCTTAAACAAATGTTAAAAAACGCCTGACGCAAATGGGCTTAAATCCTTTATTTTCAAATTAGAAGTCAATCGACAGACAGACGGACGGAATGTCATGTTTGATTGAACTTTCGAGTTGGAAATTTATTACGAATGGAAAACTTGTCATCAAAATGTAGCTGTGCTTATTATAATTTATTATTGCCATAGACATAGTATCAACTTCTAGTGAATTTGATGATTGGTCTAATTCAATCCAAACAATTATTCCTTCCTATCTGCGCATTAATATCGTTGTTACGGGCAATTTCAATGTACACAATTCTTTCCAGCTTTAATATTCGGGACGATCTCAATAATTATTTCAGGATCTTTATCTGGTCACTATGCTTCCTAGAGAGTGTCGTTGACGCCTGCGCTGATTTGATCACAAGTTTAACACTCCTGGGAATGAGAACTTTTATCCCGGACATTGCTAAAAGCATCAGACAAGGCTGTGAGGAGATTATAAAGGTGAAGGAAGTTAGTTTCCATTGTTTTAAAACCATCATACTTCTACTCCGAACGTCGAACTTGTCGAGTTGTAGAAGCTGAGTAAGATCAATGATTCTCGAGAATTTTCTCCAGATGAGTCCTGAAACTAATGGACGTTCTTATCCCTCTACCTTCCCAAAATCATCATCCACTCCCACTTAAACAAGGCATACCAGGCGACGTTTATGTCACCAAGTCCCATCCCACCTCCCACGTTTGTAATGGCGAAAAAGCTAGCAACGGTCCTATCTCCTATACTCCTTCTCTCTCTAAGTAAGGTAACCTAGCTGTATTGCTGTTACCGAATCCCAATCTTTTCCTTACACTGACTCCCCACCCTTTCTCTTCCTCCCAAACCACCTCTCATTAATATTGTGCTGGATCTAAGGTGTTAAACGACCCGTGCCGATGATCAGCCTGGCTGGGGGCCCAATTAAAAAATAGCCTAGTCTCTAACGGAGTATCCGGATACCTGGCGACCTTTGGATTAACTAGCGTTATCTGTACATGCGAATCTCTGTGCAGATGGACCTTTTTTCTTCGCGTCTCGTGGGACCAAATATGTACAAAACAAACAACAAAAACAAAAACACATGTGAGACCGGTATCTCTTCAGGACCGGGCGGCAGCTTGGTGTCAAAGCCTGTTGTCGTATCTCTTGCGGCCAACACAGAGAAGGGAGTAGTGGCTAACCATGGACCCTTCTCTGCTGTTGGTAGCAACGAGAATAAAAAGGTAGCGATACCTAATTTCAGTAGTGGCAGGGTTGTGAAAAATGGCCCTACCACTACTAGTGAGAATACTTTCAGAAATGGAAAACTCTCTAAAGGCCTTTATTGACAAAGGCGGCAAGCGGCGAAAATCTTGAAGGCCTCTGGTGCTTCATCGGGGGATGAAAAAACTCCGCAGCAAATCGCTAGCACCGACACCTTTGGATTAACTAGCCTTATCTGTACATGTGAATCTCTGTGCAGATGGACCTTTTTTCTTCGCGTCTCGTGGGACCAAATATGTACAAAACAAACAACAAAAACAAAAACACATGTGAGACCGGTATCTCTTCAGGACCGGGCGGCAGCTTGGTGTCAAAGCCTGTTGTCGTATCTCTTGCGGCCAACACAGAGAAGGGAGTAGTGGCTAACCATGGACCCTTCTCTGCTGTTGGTAGCAACGAGAATAAAAAGGTAGCGATACCTAATTTCAGTAGTGGCAGGGTTGTGAAAAATGGCCCTACCACTACTAGTGAGAATACTTTCAGAAATGGAAAACTCTCTAAAGGCCTTATTGACAAAGGCGGCAAGCGGCGAAAATCTTGAAGGCCTCTGGTGCTTCATCGGGGGATGAAAAAACTCCGCAGCAAATCGCTAGCATCGAATGGGCCAAAAGCATACTTGCTTCAAAAAGATCCAATAAGAAGTCTACGTCCAAGAGAGAAAGGTCTCTTGAGGGGGCCGCACCGACACCAAAACGGCCTCGGGTGCACAATACCAGCACCTCCCCTCAATGCCATCAAGAAACAAGCCAGTTTCAGTGACTTCGCGAAGGGCAAAGTCGTGGTTGCGGTCATTGACAGGAGCGATGATGATGGCACATATCGGCTGATCGTTGGCAGTTAATCAAGATTAAGCTCTCGGGTGGCTTTTTGAGCATTTTGAGAGAGCTTCCAGGACCACTTTCTTCCATAAGCGATGGGGGTTGGCATCTAGGCCATGTCAAACTCATGGTTTGTGGCGACCAGAGATCTTGTGACCTTTACAAGCTTGCTGTCAGCCGGTTAGGTGAAGTTTGGCCAGGTGCGAAGCTCGAGGTTGTCGCTGTGGAAGACATTCCTAGCAGACCTAGAGCCCGCATCTGGATACCGATTGAACCTGCTGGTATCGAGGACATTCTCGAGATGGTCAAAGTGTGTAACCCGTCCCTTCCGACGCATAACTGGAAAATAGCCAAGCTAGAGGAAGTGAAGGGTCTTTATAGGAGCGCCATTGTGGTACTCAATAATGAATCCTTGGCTCCTCTAGCCCTAAACGAGGGCTCCATAAACTATGGTTTCGAATCCATTAAAATTCGAATTTATAAAAAAGATGAGGTTACACTTCTTCTCCGTCTGGCGAGTAACGGGGAAGACATTGTCCTGATCCAAGAGCCATGTATTGTAGGATCCGTTGTTCGAGGACTCAGGACTCCTGGATACTACACACTTTGTGTGACAGATAAAGGTGAACCTAGATCTTGCATACTAGTGAAACGTAGCATTAATGTATTTTTACTCCATCGTTTCAGTGACAGAGATACCACCGTAGCTTGGCTGGAAACAACCAAAGGAAGTTTCTGGCTGGTATCGGCGTATCTTGGGCATGACTACCTTGGCCTTCTCCCTGGAAAAACCCTGGAGAAAGTCGTCGCTGAAGCGGAAAGGCAAAGGATCCGCCTAATTATTGGGAGCGATGCTAACGCTCATCATACTGTATGGGGCAGTACGAATATCAACGACAGAGGTGAGTTTCTTTTTGATTATATTCTTGGTACTAACCTCTTAGTAAGTAATGTTGGTAAAGAACCAACCTTTATAACTAAAACTCGACAAGAAGTCTTAGACATAACTCTTATCTCAGATAGTATACACCATATGATCTTGGACTTTAAAGTATCCAAAGAACACTCGTTCTCTGATCTTAGATATATCCAGTTCAATATAAATGTGGATGATAACCCGAGTCCATTGACTTTTCGAAACTGTCGGAAAACTGACTGAGCTTTATACAGGAACTCATTACAGAGTTTACTAGAACCCGGACTATCTAGTCCTTCCTCTAACGCTAACGAACTTGACAGCAAAGTCAATGACCTTACCTCAGCTATGAACAGATCGCTAGAAATTGCTTGTCCACTTATACACATAAGAGGAAACCACAGTGGTGGGCCTCAAAGCTTGACTCGCTCAGAAAGGAATGCAGGAAACTTTTCAACCGGGCCAAAGCTGCAAGACTAGCCTCTCATTGGGACTCCTACAAAGAATCCCTAATAATCTACAAGAAGGAACTAAGGAAATCCAAGCGATCTTCTTGGCGATCCTTCTGTGGCATGATAGAAGAAACTTCTGAAGTCTGTAGGTTACGGAAAATTCTTTCAACTAATCCAGCTATGCCAAGCTGCTTGAAAAATACAGACGGCTCCTGGACAAATTCAAGTAATGAATCGCTGAACTTACTATTGGGCACTCACTTTCCTGGTAGTTCTCTTACCGAAACTTGCAACAGTTTTATACGTTCAAGTTCAAATTCAACATATCCACAAGGTCTAATCACAAAGGATAAGCTACAATGGGCTCTCAACAGCTTCAAACCATTTAAAGCTGCAGGACCAGATGGTATAATAGCAGTCGAATTACAAAAGGCTTCTGATATAATTGCACCAATCCTTGAGGCAATTTTTACCAGCTGTCTTTACCTGGTCCATGTTCCCGCCGCATGGAGAGAAGTTAAAGTTGTTTTTATACCTAAAGCAGGTAAATGCTCCTAAGTCAATCCTAAAGATCTACGACCTATAAGTCTATCATCATTCCTTCTTAAGACCCTGGAAAGATTGATTGATATCCATTTAAGGGCACGTATCGTTACAAGACTTCTGTCTTCGTCTCAACATGCCTACTGTAAAGGTAAATCGGTGGAAACAGCGTTAAACACTTTAGTACGCACCATCGAATATTCCCTCCATCATAAAGAGTTCACTTTGGTTGCTTTCCTTGACACCGAAGGTGCCTTTAACAACGTGGACACATCTGCAATCACATCTGCACTAACATCTCTAAATGTAGAGAGTTCGCTTCGGGAGCTAATTCATTTAATGCTTACTAGCAGAATAATTAACTCAAAACTGGGCAACTCTTCTTGCAGACGATTCGTTAGTAGAGGGACACCGCAAGGTGGTGTTCTGCCCCAAAGGCAGTAAAGATTGTTTGATCTTTCGCAAAACACATGAAGACATTTTCCTCGTCCTCGCTTCCTACGCTCTATGTCAATGACACTTCATTTTATAGCTATCTAGAGAAAGCTTATATTTTTGTTAGGGAATTCGCCACCAATTCAACGCTGTCAGTGAGTGTTATGACTGCGTCTTTTAACATGCTTTTGATTTTATGGAGCCAATTCTTTTTCGCACTTATATACTGCGTCGAAAATCCTAAGAGATCTTAAAATACAAAAATCCGCTGAACCGGATGGTATTCCCGCTATTGTTCTTAAGTTTATTCCTTAACTCTGCTGCATATTCTTTCTCATCAATCCTACTCCTAGAAGACAGTATTTGTGCAGCCCATTGCAACAAAAAAGGCGAATCGTCCTCACTCTCTACTTATCGATCCATGACCTTCTTTTCAAGGATGATTATTTATCAGTTCAAGAAATATTTCGAAGATCAAAAACTTCTAAATGACCGGCAGTACGGTTCTCGTAGCAAAACGTCCACTATTGATCTCGTGGTTCATCTCAGCGAACAATGGAGCAAATTTTTACATCGCTTTGGGGAAAGTAAGATTATTGCACTTGATATTTCATAAGCATTTGATAGGGTTTGGCATCGGACCCTCTTACAAAATACGTGCCTTCGGTTTTTTTCATTTATCTCCTTTCTGAAACTTCTTATCCAATAAAATAGGATAAAACTCATTAGATTCCGACCTAAACAGCAATGTATAATGTTAAATAAGAGATTCTCTATGGATAACATTTGTATCAATGAGACTCTACACTTGTCAATATTTAACAATAAAAGAATTGCATAATTGCAGTAGATCACCTCTTAGTGATTTGCAATCCAATCCAGTATGGAATTAACTATTGAAAATATTTTCACGTCATCACCGTGTATTAATGTCATCAATTTTTTAAGGCAGAGGGAAGTTTATCAATAAACAAACCAAACAATAATAGGCCAAGGTGGATGCTTTGAGGCACACCAATATTAACAATAAACAAACAGTATAATGGTTATTTTTAAAGACAATAGTTGTTTTTTCTCGATACAAAACGTTGTTTATTCAAGTAGAGTAGCAACATTAGATTTTTCATTTACAGATGTATGTTGATTCTTGATTATTACAGAAAGTGGAGGAACAATTGAATAAAAGATAATTTTAAACAAGAGATTCAAACAGTTTTTTTATAACATAGAAATTACCTATAGGACTGCTCTTTTTGTGAGTTGGTTTGAGAAACTCATTTTTTTCGTATAACTGAAAAATGACAGGTAAAACAGAATGAACTTGAGATATGAAAAATTGTTCGCATATTTTTTAAGGCGTCTGACAGGTCCCCAGGATTTAGGTTTTCGTCCAGTTTATAATTTTTTTATACATTTTGAAGAAATACAACCGCAATTGTGTAAATTTGTCATGGAAAACTCGCAGTACCGATCCGAATTTTCAAATGATATCATTTTCAAGGAAAGCTCAAGAATAAAGTCATATTTAAAAAATGGAAACATTTTAAAGAATCTATTGATAAAAAAAAACATGTAGAACGTTTTAGACAATATAATTCTTCGAATAAAACTATAGAACGTATACAAAAACTAACAAAAAACAAAAAATACTTCACAGAAGAAACTAGACTTTCACACTAACATTAGTTAAAGCTTTTTGATCTGATTTATCAGTTAAGTTTAATTTTTCAAAAAACAACGCTATTTTTTTCTTTAGACATAACTTTATGATTTAAAGAAGAATGAAAACAAAACTTAACGTGTGATATTATTTATAAAGGTGTTTTAATCTTGCGTAGTGTGGTAAATAGCTTAATAAACGGTACATAGGACAGTCCAGGTTTTAAATCACTTCAAATACTCGTAAAAGTTGAATCGGTGTAACTTTCTTAAAAATAGATGCAACCATTTTAAAGAAAAGATGCTCCTGTAGTTTTACTAAATAATTTCCAACATTTTATAGCTCTTAAAGTATACCTACAGGAGGTTCATTCCATTATGTTCATAAAAAGCTAACTAACTGCGCGTCAAATGAGCAAATAGTTTTCCAAGCTAATGGTGCCCCCTCCCTTACTCTTCCTTCCCTTATACAAAAAATTTCCCTTCCTGAAGATCTTCCATGCTTGATTCACTTTTTCAATTAGCTCTTGTCTGTGGGTGATGCAAAACTAGGATGGAGGATTTAATTTAAAAAACCGCTTAGATGATTCTTTTATTTGCATTGCATTTCTCTCTTTTTCTAGATAAAAGTCCATATCCGCTCCTTCCTTCTTCCCTATAAAAACCTACTCCGAGTAGGTAAGATTTCTTAAGAGCTTCCGCAAACAAGACCTGTGAGTAGAATCTAAGCAAATACAACCAACCTACATACATATTTGATAACAATGACAACGACTACGAACGACGACGAGGGAGAAGACGAGGAAAAATGTGGTAACGGTACGAGTATGAGTTCCATTAGCCCCAAGGAAAAAGAAAAATTAAAAAATCAGCCCACCTCAAGCCCCCATCATCGTAGTGCCGCATGAAGACTGTTTCAATGAGCGTACTTAAAAGTGCTATTAAAAGATTTTTCAACACTATAGGGTTACCCTTAAGTTGCTCCCACACCCCCACTAGACATGAGTTTTGTGGTAGGATGACTATGGGATGGGACAGGTGGTGGTTATGTTGCAGTGCAGCTTGTAGACTCTATAGAGTCCATACCCCCTCCACCTTGCCTTGGAATAGAGAGATAGAAAGCCACTGTTATAACACCTCAGCATCGTTGACATTTTTTAGTATGCCTACTGGGGCATATATTGAAATTTCCCCAGTTCTAGTCTGAAAGGCCCTCAAATCTAAAAGATTTTTAGAATTTTATCCCATATAGAGGGGGGGGGGGGCGCTGCTGTTGTTTTATCAGTTAGACAAATCATACCTAGGTCAGGATAATTGAAAAGAAAAGGAAAAAAGAAATTAATTCAAAGTGATTGATGTATACCTATTTCGAAGCTCCTGGGTGTGAGCGAAGCGCTGCCTGTGCCGGCCGCCGAAGAATCACTTTGGCCTTCTGGTCCTGACGTGAGCGAAGTGATGAATTAGGGTAGATGGGCTCGGTTTGGGCTTGGGCTATAACCAGAATCCAGATGACGTTAATGGACTGAATTTGGAAAGATGCGAGTATCATAATTTGCATAGAAAAAGAAAGGGCTTGGGGGCTTTGGGGCTTGAGGTTTAGGGATTTTTATGTAAATCGGAATTCAAAATGATTTAAGGCAGTGAAGCGCGTGCTAAAAGGATCGAAGATACAAAATTACAAATGATGGAATGAAATTGAATTGAATTGAATCTTCTGCATCGATGATTGGAGTTATTGATTTTTTCTCATCTAAGTATAATGTCTAATGGTGCGCCATCATTACCATCAGCTTTCAGAATCATACCAAGTACCAACGCCATCACCAACGCAGCTCAAGTTGGCTTTAATTTATTCACTTCTCTATGATTGATAGGATGGAATAAATTCTTTTTCTTCTTTTTCAATTTTATTATTTTTGCGTCTCGACTCGACTGTGTGAATATAAATTTTTGGAATGTGAAGGAAAGCCAGCCTGGGGGACAAAGTGACAAGTGAGTGGGAATTATTTTGGTTCCTTCCTTAGCACTTAATGCATCTGCAGTGTTAAACGGATTTTCATCCACTTTTGGTGTTTTGTTCGCATAAATTTGATTAATGCTCGTCAATTTGAAATGAATGCTTTTATATGAGAAATGGTATTCTATTAATGTTAAGCGGTATACAATTTCGGTGACAGTAGATCTTGGATTTCGGAGTTACAAGTTTAAAGAAAATGTTGTCGAAATGTGGATTTCTGTCCATTGTGTAAGTGTGATGGAAAAGCTGATGAATGTCTTTCAATTTAAGCAGAGAAATGTTTTGGGCACAACAATAAGAATAATCTTTTTGACATAATTGGTCAAAGGTATATTGGATTGTTTTTTGGGTTTTAGGGAGATACTTAAAAAGGAGGGAGGGATGCGACAAATTCTGACTGACAAATTCTCATATGTCGATTTTTCTAAAAGTCTAAAAAATATCAAAACCAACATTCTGTGTAAAATTACTGTCTCTTTCGAGGAATTGAAAAATTCTCCAAGAGTAATTCTTGTCATGAAAAGTGCTTTCTAAAATAAACTGTAGGTTCCATCCATTCCTGAAATGACTCTCACATAGGATTAATTGAGATTTGTTTTTAAACCCTGTTTCTGTACGGACTGTAGGCACTACCTAATTTTTATTTTTGGTAAAATTTAGTTGAATATCGAAAAAGTATTTTCTGTGAAATAAAAAACAATATTTTTAATTTTTGAAAAGCTATTTGCATTACGACTCCTACTACTGCAAATGCACTTAGTTCGGACCATCTACCTGTCTGCTGTGATACTACCCTTAGTCCAAATTTATTAAATTTGTAATATTTAGATTTTAAGAACGATAATTGGAACTTTTATCGTTAACATTTAAATTCAAAATTGCGTCAAACTTTAAATAGTATTGAATGTGTTGAATGTTGTGAAGATATTGACGTCCATGTTGATTATTTTGAAAAAAGTATTTTCGATGGTATTAATGTATCTGTTCCTAAGAAAACAATTAATAAACGAGCTGTTATTCTTCCTCGTACTATTTTGAATCTTATTAAAATAAGAAATATGTTTAGACGGAACTGGCAGAGATACCGACAACAGCACGAATTTCAACAAATGAACCATCTCAACAAATTAATAACAGAATCAATATCAAAATCCAAGAGCATAGAATGAAACAAGAAACTTTGTTCTTTACATCCTAGTTCTAAAAAGTTTTGGAACATACATAAAATAATTAAAACGAAAAATATTCAAATACCACCAATTGGATCGTCAGGGACAGTTCATACTTCTTACGAAGACAAAGCAAATACACTTGCAAACACTTTTGCTAGCAATCATAATACTACCATTAACCTCTACAAAGATCCTATTTTAACAAACCTTGTAGATACGTCTGCCATTGAATTCAATATTACTTCAATAAGCTTATCTGCAGAGGAATTCATTTCTGTTGAAGGCATTGAATATTTTTAATAGGTAATCTTAAGACTAAATAATCTCCTGGAATGGATGGTATTCTAAATCAATTCCTTAAAGAACTTCCAATGAGTGGATTTATTTATTTATCCTCTCTAATAAACGCCTGTTTTAGAATTCAATATTTTCCACTTAAATAGAAGATGGCAAAAGTTGTTCCAATATTGAAATCTGGTAAACCCCGAAGTGATCCACTAAGTTATAGGCCAATAAGCCTACTCAATATTATAAGTAAGATTCTTGAAAAATTAATTCGATGCAAATTAGAATCTTTTTTTGAATGAAAAGAATATCATATCAATGCAGCAATTTGGTTTCCGTAAAGAACAAAAAAAATTTTTGATTAAACTTATACAAAGTTTCTTAAGTGATAAAAAATGTATAGTTTCACTTATTGGACAAAATTCAGTCCCAAAAAATATTCCTGCTGGGGTTCCTCAAGGATCAGTGTTATCACCTACTTTGTTTAATATGTTTGTCTCCGATTTTCCAGTCTTGGAAAATTGTGAATTTGGTATGTATGCAGATGACATTGCGATATTCTCATCCCATGAAGATCCTGACAATATCATAAACAATATTCAAACTGATTTAGACATTATTTTCGAGTATTACAAACATAGGAAAATTAAAATTAATGCTGGGAAAAGTCAGGCTATCTTTTTCACCAGAAAAATAAATAATTGTTACATGGACGTAATATCAACTTTAATAACTGCGATATACCTTGGGTCAACTCTGTCAAGTACTTAGGTAATTACTTAGATAAGAAGTTGACCTTCAAGGAACACACACAAATGTTATATCAAATCCGCTTATTAACCGAAAGTCATTACATAGCAAGCACAATAAGCTTATTATTTTTAAAGTCGTTTTTCAAGCAATACTTTAATATGGATCACCCATATGGGCAAATTGTGCTGTAATGCATATTAGAAAATTGCAAATTCTTCAAAACAAAATTTTTAAAAATGCTCCCCTGGCATTTCTCAACCCAAGCTTTGCACATAGAGACAACAAACGTATTTCAAAAAAAGAGGCTGGGATGCGACCCACACTGATAACTTCCCATCCCGTCTGTCGATTTGTCTTGCTTAAAAGTTTGTCTATATGTACTCGTATCAATTTTTACCAAATGTGCGTACTATTTTTTGTAGATTTTACTTTTTATGAAAAAATGGACTGTTGGTTTTTTATATAAAAATAACTGAATATCGAAAATAATATTTTCTGTGAAATAAAATAAGTTTGAAGCCAATATTTCAAACTTTTGATACATTTTTTTTAAGTTTTTAATTTTTTGTACGAAAACTTTCAATTCGATTTTTTTCAAAATTTTACTGAATGTTGACAATAATATTTTTTAAAAGATAACAGTAGTTAAAACCCAATATCTACAATTTTTTAAGAAGATATTTGAGTCTAAAATCAATTTTTACCAACTTTTGTTAAATTTTATTTTAGGTTTTTAATTTTTTGTGCAAAAACTGTGAATTTGATTTTTTTTCAAAATTTTACTGAATGTTGACAACAATATTTTTGAAAGACGAAATAAATTAAAGCCAATATCTCAAAGTTTTGAAAAGATATTTCAGTCAAAAATCATTTTTTACTAACTTTTATTAATTTTTGTTTAGGTTTTTATTTTTTGTAAGAAAACTGTCTATTCGATTTTTCTCAAAATTTTATCAGATGTCAAAAACATTAGTCTTCGTTGCACAAAATTGTTTTGGAGATGAAATCATATTTAAGTCTTAAAATTTTGGAGGAGACAAATTTTTTTTCAGTTTTTTTCGATTTATAAAAAAAACCGTTAAATGGAATTTTTCCAAAAAATATACTTGTTTGGTATCACATTACAGTTTATTATATAAAATTTATTTCAAGTCTTTAGCGTTCTTGGTTCGTAAGATATTTAGGGTTAACCAAAATTTTCTACTTTTTTTCAAACTGCTATGGTAAAAAAACCACCCACGCAATTTTCTTAACAGCCCTTTCTGTACAGAAAGGGCTGTTCCCCCTTTCGATATCTCTTCTGGTTCTTGAGTTATGGAAGACCAAAAAACGTCGCGAACGTACGGACATACGGACATTTTTCCAAAAGTCTTTTATTTCGACTCTAGACTCTTTGAAACGTCGAGAAATGTCAAAATTTTCAATTTGACAAATGGGACCAATATCTCAAAGTTTTGAAAATAAAAATAAAACTGAAAAAAAAAATTTGTCACCTCCAAAATTTTACGACTGAAATATGATTTTATCTCTAAAACAATTTTGTGCAACGAAGAACAATGTTTTTGACATCTGATAAAATTTTGAGAAAAATCTAATTGACTGTTTTTTCTATAAAAAATAAAAATCTAAAAAAAACATTACTCAAAGTTCTTAAAAATTGAATATCGATTCAAATATCTTTTCAAAAACTTGAAATTTAGGCTTAAATTTTATTTTATCTTATAAGAAATATTGTTCAACATTCTGAAAAATTTTGAGAAAAATCGAATTGACAGCTTTTTTTTACAAAAAATAAAAACCTAAAAAAAAATTTATAAAAGTTGGTAAAAATTGATTTTCGACTCGAATATCTTTTCAGAACTTTGAGATATTGGCTTAAATTTACTTTTATCTTTCAAAAAATCTTGTTGTCAACATACAATTTAAGTTTGAAAAAAATGGAATTGACAGTTTTTTTTACAAAAAATAAAAACCTAAACAAAAAATTTATAAAAGTTGGTAAAAATTGATTTTCGACTTAAATATCTTTTTAAAACTTTGAGATATTGGCTTTAATTTACTTTTATCTTTCAAAAAATTTTGCTGTCAACAAAGTATTGGCTTTAAAGTAATTTTATCTCATAAGAAATATTGTTGGTAAAATTTTAAAAAAATCGAATTTACAGTTTTTTTACAAATAATAAAACTCTAAAATAAACACAATACTAAAACTTGGTAAAAATTTACTTTCGACTCAAATAGCTTTTCAAAACTTAAAAATATTGGCTTGAAACTTATTTTATTTCACAGAAAATATTGTTTTCGATATTCAATAATTTTTATATAAAAATCCAACAGTCCGTTTTTTCATATAAAAAATAAAATCTACGAAAAGAGTACGCAAATTTGGTAAAAATTGATACGAATACATAAAGACAAACTTTTAAGCAAGACAAATCGACAGACGGGATGGGAAGTTATCAGTGTGGGTCGCATCCCAGCCTCTTTTTTTCATTAAAAAGAGATGAGAGGAAAAAACTAATAACTCGAACTTACTTGTAATTAGAGTTTGAAATGTTGAGCCCTGTAAACCATTGCACTTTCCTGTAGTGCTGCTGAAGAAAGAAATTGATCTCAAGTGTAAACCAATAAGCATTCCCAAAAGAACGGGTATTACCGTTGATTTTTTTGGGGGAAGAATTTATTTAACTAGAACATTGTTTATAAATATAACTATAAAATATTTAAAGCACGAAACCTTGCGGCAATATTCAAGAGAAGCAAATGTATTAGTAAGAGAAGAATCTCCTATCATTTTTAGAGCCCAGTTGCCAGTTCCATATAAAAGACTTAAGTACGTTATTATTGTATGTTAAAACGTTAAAATTATACTCAAGTTTTGGTCTAATAAAACTTTATAAATTATTAAGATCAGAATCAGGGCTAAAAAACTTCCTGCATCGGAGGAGATAGCTTTTCAGTTTCCGCGACAGAAAACAGTATTGAGTTTTCCTAGCATTAAATTCTACACGATTTTGTATTCCCAATTAAACAATGCTGTCGTTGATGGTTGCGAATCTAAAACCGAATTTCAAAAGCTGAGGGCACTGTCATCAGCGAAACAATTAGGTGAGTTAGAATATTCAGACAAACGATAAGATAAGGAAGAGCGTCGGAGAAAAAACGGAGCCCTGGGGCACACAAGCGTTTATTTTGTGGATATCAGCTTTGAACCCGTCCAATACTACTTGATTACCGAAAGGTAATTTCTGACCTTACAAAGAAGATATTCATCAATATTAAATGCACGCATTTTCGATGAGATAGCTTGATGCCAAGCTCTATCAAAAGCCTTCAAAATATCAAGTGCAATATTCTTTCTTTCTTTGAAACGAAGTTAAGATTTGTTGCATTGCTTGGTGAGACGAACCATGAGATCACCAGTGGATCTATTGGTACGAAAGCCATACTGCCGGTCATTAAGAAGCTTTCGTTTTTCAAGACATTCCTTTATCTGGCAAATGAATCAGCGTTTCCATGACTCTGAAATAAAGAGAGGTAAGTGCAATTGGATGGTATAGTTAGTGGGTGAGGAGTCTTCATTTTTTTTAACCTGCTGTTTTCCATCCACTTGGAAACAGATTTGTAGAATAGTATAGATGAAAAGCTCACGCAGTAATTTTGACAGCTTTAAGAACATCTATTCAGAACAATATTGGGAAAGCTATCTGGGCCAGCGAATTTGTGTTTGTCAAGATCTTTAAGTACTCTGGCCACTGATAGATAAGATAGATAATAAAAAAAAATTTAACAAAAGCAATATTAAGCTCGTATTCAAAATTAAGTATGACAATAACTTGTTTTTAAGTCGTCTGTCAGGTTAAACAAAAATTAGTTAATTAAATGAATGCAAAGCTTAGCAAGTTTTAACAAAATTCGTTTATTATTAAACTACGATATTTTAGCGAGTCTTTTAAAAAAATGTAGAGTTCTGGGTAGCAAGATCAAATTAAAATGTTTAGGAATGTTGACCGATCCAAAATTACATTTCCAAGATATTTTTGTCGGTATTCTCTAAATATGGGGCACACAAATGAAGTGGTAAGTATTTTCTGTCGCATCCTGATTACATAGAGTGCATATTCCAACAGAGTCGTTGCGAAAAGTTTAAGCATTTAAGTTCAAAAGACCGCACCTTGCTTTGAAGATTAAGCTGATCATGTCACGGACATTATTATCTTCAAAGTAATTCGGGACTTCCGCATACAAAATATTGCAATATTCGTCGTGAAATTGTGACTTCATTGCCTTGCTGGTAAAATCGCCCCAATGCTTTTCTACTAGGTTTGTCCCCAGCAATTTGTGTATTTGATTCTATTCTGAAACTGGTATTTCGGGACTGAAATCAATCTCCATCTCTGGGAAAAGGCCTGACCATTCCTGCGCCCAATAAATATTTTCTCGATGACTGTTTCAGAAAGGATACGTGGTAAGCGGTTACGTGGCATTAACATCACTCTACGTGTATGACAGATGTATCTTCTATGTACTTAGGAAAGCCTTTGGAAGACCAGTTAGACGTATTATCAGGCAGACCAAAGCATCTTTTGACGAAGAAACGTTGTAGTTTTTCAGTTTGAGTTTCTTGTATCCTCACACTTGCGCACAGTAGTGCATTATTGACTTTGTTGCTGCATCGTGCACTTTATACTTAGCAAAGTGAGTAACAAACTTGGTCTTTACAAATTTCGACCATGTCAAATTGATTGAGTTTTTCGATGATGTAAGTCTTTTTGTTAAGTGATATGACCAGGACATGTTGTAAGAGAAGTAAACTCCAAGATATTTGTATTAATTAGTTGAAATACCATTTTTCAGCTTCTGCTCTTCTACCTCCATTCCTAAAAATTACTATTTCAGACTTTTCTAAGTTGACAGCAAGGTTCCAATTATTGCAATATCTGCCGAAACTATCGATGATCGATTGTAGGTTACTAGGAGATCAGAAAGAAGAACTATGTTGTCCGCGTAAAACAAAACATTTATTTGCATACCATTCACAGTGAGACCAGTTGGAAGTTCTAAGTGTAGGTCGGTTAGGAATAGTACAAATAGAAGGGCACTCAATACGCATCCTTGTTTGACTCCTTTGGATGTCTGGAAGAAGCTAGACGTACTAGTTCCATCCCAGACTGTAGCAGTCCTACCTTTGTACAATAAACGTATAATAGACACCATTTTTGTAGAGACGCTTATCTTTGATAATTTGTAAAGTAAAACTTCTCCGTTAATGTTGTCGAACGCTGTTGACAAATCTACGAAGAAAGCGTAAAGCTTTTTCTTCTGGCTCAGCTGAAGTTGGATGATACAAGAAAGGTTGTAGACTTGGCCTGGTATTCGTCGAGTATGTTGTTCTCTTCAATGCAGAGAGTGAGCCTCCTAAGCAGAATTGTTGTAAATATTTTGTAAAGCGTGTACAGAAAAGAGAGCCCGCGATAGTTGGAAGCGATACTGGCATCACCCTTTTTGTATAGAGGGACAATTATTGACTTTCTGAAGGAAGAATGTATATTTCCTGTTTCAAAGATATCTCTTAATAGAGTGTGTATCTCTTCAACAAATGAAATGCTTGAGTTTTTGTAGAACTCATTCGGAATACCATCTATACCGGCTGCTTTGTTTTCCTTTGTTGTTTCTATTGCTGAGGACACTTCAGATAGTTCTATATATTTGACTATCAAGCATTGGATTATGAATGGTTTCGAAAACTGTTAATAGTAACGTAATACTTGACGTGTGCCATTGAAATGTTCCATGAACTCGTTAGCCGTGATTTATATTCCAATGTTCGTTGAATTTCCACTTATTTCTTTTGAGATTCTCCATCATTCTTTTGCCGAATTCACAGATGCAAGTTGTCGAGAGATGTTTTGTAAATATTTACACTGTTTGGAAAACTGTATGAGTACAAAAGAAAATTCGTCCCATAGAATCGTTTAAGCCTTCAATTACAGGCGGAGTCATGTTACTCATTGGTAGCATCAAATTAACAGCAAACTGTGCTGCAAGCAAATGGGCTTTATCAATCGATCTTTCAAAAGGACTGTCATTTAAAAAACTAACGTAGGAACCGACGATATCGTAGTGTTACGAACATTTTTTACAAATGACCAGAAATTTTTACTACCTTTGGGGCACTGTAGCATTTTTTGCCGTAATTTCTGATCATCCAACAATTTGGTTCGTTGAATATGATCGTTGCTTTTTCTAAGTGGGGTTGGCCTTATAACAACGGGAACTTACATCTCTGATCCTAACAACCTTTTTACAGCTCGAATCATGAGTTCTCTTTGGGTTTGATAGATTTTACTATATTCGGGATCAAATTTCTCATTCCACAAAGAATTAAGTTTGTAATCATATCTGCGCTAAGATCCACGTTACTTTCAAGGAATCCAAGTGGCCAGTTAAAGTTCCTGAAAAAGTCGTTGAGACCATCTTAGTTGTCTTTCTCATATTGCCAAACGGTTCTCGTAGCAGTTTTCTTTTCAATTCCGTTTTTTGACATGAGACATTTGCAGATACAATAAATGGTTAGATGTGCCTAGAAGCGGTTATACCATGATCGCATATTTATTAGGATCAGAGGTAAGAAACAAGTCTTGAGTGTTGGGGGACTGACCTGCAACGTTAGAAATCCGAGTTGGCTCGTCAACTAACTGAGTCAAGTGGTTTAACTCAGCATACTTCCTTCGGTTTTTGTCTGACCAGAATAGTGCAACTACAAATAATTGTGTACATTTTAATCGCCTTCAACAATGGTATGACCGAATTCGTTTGAAGTCGAATTGCTATCAACACTAAAATAGGTGTAAATGATGTGCTTTTAACTTAACTCATCAAGAAATCAAATCGACTCAATAAATTTGAAGAATTGAAAACACTTTTCTCTCAGTTGTATGGAAATTAATTATAATGCGTCTAAGTACGGGATTATAGAATTCGCAATTTCGGTTAAGATAGAAAAAGTTCGATATCAACCTTTTGGTTTGGATACGTTATTGAATAAAAATTAACTGAGTTAACTTGGGCTAACTGTAAGCCAATAACAACAATAATGTTTCATTGAACAGCAAAAAAAAATGGAGCTAGAAATGTGACAAGTTGTGAAAGTACAACAAAATATATGTATGCATTATAAATTTGCCTTGACCTTATCTGTTCATTTCTATAGACTTCCTTTAGGACTTCATCTTTTCATAAAACGGGACGCTTTCCTGGTATATGTATGTATATATATCAGTTCTTACAACTCGTTAACGTTGTGATTAATTTGAACCAACACTCCTTCCAGAAATGTTTTCCTATTTACAAATCGTACATATCACGAATATTTATTATGCCAATTTTTTTTCAAAACACAAGACCATTAATTTATAATCTTATATCCGTATATGACGTAAAAAACACAATCATAAATATCTAATGATATTTTTTTGATAAAAACAAACCCATATTATGATAATTAATCAGATAAATCAGCCGGTTACACCCCATTTACTCGCTCTTAACTACACGTAGTCATAATTTTGAGTTCGAGATATCAGGGAAAGACATTGCCGTAAGCATTTTTGTCCAAAAATCAGTAACATAAACAAATATATTGTAGCACAGGGAGTAAAGTACCTATCTACATATGATTGTATAGATAGATATTTTAGGTATCGATTTCAAGACGACCTATATCCTCGTATACGTGGCGTTATCTTTGGATAATACCCTCCCAAGAATTCTATAATAGAATATCTGATAAACATCTTTTTTAAGGTTAATGCCATCATAATAAACAAATGTTGTTTTCAGCAAAGAAAATAGGTCGAACATAAACACCAACTTACGTTGTATATGTATCTCTGAAGATACAGCAGTAAATCGCAATAAATATCCTTTTTAGCAGTCATAAAAGTAATAAAAATCATATGTTTGTTTTTGTCGGTAGAATACGAATGTGGGATATTGCTTTAGACTGCAAAAAAACATTAATAATTTATTTATAAATTTGAAGAAAAAATAAAATACAATTTTTTAAAATAATGTTTTGAAAAAATGGTACTCGGGGTAACTGCTTCCAATTGTTTTCCTAGCTTGAATAGTAACTATATGAACATAAAAAGGATCTAGTATCTGGAAGCATCTACTTTCACTTAATTGGGAGAAATATTTTTGACTTTTTTTAAAATTAACTTCCGGAATCAGTCTAAAAATAGCACAAACAGCATCCACACAAAAATAGCTACTATTTTGGCAGCTGTCACTCTTGAATCCGTGGCATGATGGTTAGTGCGATGGTCTGTCATGCGAGAGGTCTTTGGCTCGATCCCTTCCTATGCCACCTAATGTTTTTTTTACGGGTACTGCCTCTTGCGAGGAATTGACAAATTGCCGTTCGGATTCGGCTTAAAACTGTAGGTCCCTTCCGTACCTGACGACAGTACTCGCACACAGGAATGGTTGAGAGTTGTCAGTCAATAGGCCCTTGTTCTCAAACGGAGAACGGTGGCGCAACAGGGCAACCAATTTATTTTTCACTCTTGAATCTGTCATCTTTTGACATTTTGACATTACTAAACATGGAACAAAGAAGCTCGGAAAAACACATTGGTAATTATTAAAGTTGATTAAAATGTTGTACTCTCAGTTTGAAAAACAAAAGAACTTTTGGGTTGGCGTGAAGCACCCATTGAGTTGGGAACAGTGAAAGTGGTGGAAATATTTGATGTGAAATCTTCACTCAAAAAACCGAGAAAATCATCTTCCGTCATATTCGTCCTTTACGCAACTAGCAGAACCGTAGCATTTGTTAAAGCATCGATATTTATGTGAATTAGGATTATTTTTCACCAAACTATGGCACACAAACTCCAAACCATCGCAATTTTGTGAAAAGACATGTCCGACCCTTTAATTTTGGAAGAAGTGATCACAATTCTCAACCGCAATTTCGTGATTTAACAAATTTAATTCTTTTTTTTGTATGCAGATTCAAGACGTTTATGATGGAATTCATTTATAATAATATAATAAAGCTTAAGAGTATGTTTGCTTGCTTGTTTGTTTGTTTGAACGTGCTTATTTCAGGAACTGCTGATCCAATTAGAAAAATTCTATCCACGTTAGATAGCCAATTTGAGTAAGGCTATAGGTTATATAAAATCATGCTAAAACTTATACCAGCTGAGCAGCAATAAAGAAAGTTTCAAAATCAGACTTTTTTCCCTTTTTGACAGTTTTCACTTCGTGCGCTATGGAACGGTTAAGGCTTTGGTAAATCAATGTATGACATAATTGTCCCATTTTAATAAAAGTTGAGTGTGTATCGTTGGATATAAGGACGTATCCTGAATTATTGAAGATTATCCATATTTATTCTCGTCGGTTGTGATTGTTGTGTAAATTAGAGGCACGTCTTTCAAACTCACTTTGAGCTATTTAAAATGGAATATTAAAAACTTAAAATTTGCAATTGTAAATTATTTGGCGCGAAGATCAGATTTTCAATTTTTTATTTTCAGGGAAAAGATTGGAGAACTTGAAAAAATTGTTAAAACACAAGGAACAATTAAAGAAAAACAATTACGAAAAAGAGCGGACTACAGAGGAGCTCCTTCTTATAACAATTGATATGATTGAAATACTTGCAAAATAATACTTGTAAAAACAATGGTTTTAAGACTAGTTCTTACGTTATTTCTTAAAAACTATCATAAAACTAGACAAAACATTAGGTCTTTATTAACCTTATCCCGTCTATCTACTGTCAAGTGCCAATTGTAGCCACTAAAACTCCACCCTATCAGTTCGGTCCTGTTCGGATACAGCCTACTGAACCGAAGGAGCTCTGCTCCACCTTGTGCCATGACTTCCCGATTGTACAGGAGTAGCCTATCCACGGTTCTTCGTCTGACGTGGTAGATTAGCGGAACTGCCCATCTATCCTGTATCCGAAAGTCTAAGAAGCATGCACTCTCAAAATACTCGTCGTTCCGAAGAACGCCCCGAAAATTAAATTGTTGGTCGAAGATTGGGCTGTTATTGCAATGTAACCTCGAACGAGTTTTGTTACGAAATTGTCAATTCTGTTGATTGGAGCCTTGTTATATAAGACCTAGTTGGAATGGTACTGAATGAAAGAAGATTGGGCTGTTCGATGTAAGCCGGTACAGCTTCGTAAACAGTACCGCTCGAAAACCCGAAACTTCGCCATCTGGAAAGGGGCAACGTTGAATCACACAGGGCAACCATAAACGATCATCGGCAGCATGTATACCAGATACCGAGGTACTTCGTCACTTTTCTTGCGCCAATTCTTGCACGTATCCCTCGTGGCCCTAGTCAACGGAGTCCGGAACAAAATTGTCTCCGACTTCTGGACATTTATTTTCAGTTTCCAGTCGTTGCAATATCGCTGAATCTTGTCGAAATCACACTGCAAGAGAATTCTAATAACCTCAACAGCGTATGCAATTGCCTTAGATAGACTACCTAACGAATTTATCACTTCCTGTTAAAGACCAGTTTCAATTAGAAATGTTGTGGTAGAAGTTACATTGTCACTTTTGACAACGAACTTTCTAACGTTAAGCATATCAATTTTAGACAATTTTAGATAAAGACATTATAACCATACGGTGTCAAAGGCCTTTCCAACAACTAGAACAGAACCTGTGCATTGTTGTTTTGAATTATTCCACTAGATACCAGAATCGAGTTTAGACGCAACATGAATTTTGGCATGACCCGCCTTGAACCCGAACTGTTTATCTGGAAATATTTTGTTGTCCGCAGCACACTTAGTCAGAGCCCTTTTGATGATCTTCTCGAAAACTTTGCTGATGTTCGGAAGAAGACTTATCGACCGAAGATTTGACGGGTTGGAGTTTTTGTTTCTCTTTTTCGGGAGAGACCACAGCGGTCTTCCAATTCGCTGGATGCATATTTTATTCAGTGCATTATTGAAGAGTGTGGTATAAATATCAATTGCCTACATAGGTAAATGTTTTAGTACAACGTTGGACATACCAACGTTGTCTGATGTCTTTTTGTTTTTTATCGAGTTGAACATGAGCTGAAGCTCGATCTTTATCACTAACAAGGGAACTGGTCCTGTTTAATCGGCGATTCTAGCATTTGGTAAGGAAAGGAATCGTCATTGAACCGCATGTAACAGTGGGTTTTAGATTGCCATTGTGTCAATTTATTTCGAAGGTAGAAGTGATAAAGTAGGGCTCTGTTTTCCAGGTCATGGTTAGATCTAATACAAACATTAACCTTCTTCACTTGCTGGAAAGCTGTTCCCACTGCCTGCAACTTTTCCTTCGTATCTTCAATTACGTAAAATTCATCGTCAAAGATGGCTTCTTCTGGATTTATATGCGCAGTCCTAAGTACGTCTCTGTTCTCTTCAGGGGCCCTGCTATGTAACTCCATTCTACTTTTGATTCTATTCGAAACTCATTTCCGATTCTACTTTCAAATCGTACTACGTATTAAAGTAGAATCGGATGCCAGTTATACCAACTTTTTTTTCAAAAAATGTTCTACTTTCGAACGAGTATCGAGTTGTTTGACAGTTCTGGAAACAAAATTAAAAAAAAAAAGAGGGTGGGATGCAACCCACACTGAAAACTTCTCATCCCGTCTGTCGATTTGTCTTGCTTAAAAGTTTGTCTATATGTATTTTTACCAAATTTGCGCACTATTTTTTGTAGATTTTATTTTTTATGAAAAAAAACGGACTGTTGGATTTTAATATACAAATTACTGAATATTGAAAACAATATTTTCTCTGAAATAAAATAAGTTTGAAGCCAATATTTTTAATTTTTGAAAAGCTTTTTGAGCCGAAAGTACATTTTTACCAAGTTTTAGTATTGTTTTTTTTAGAGTTTTATTTTTTGTAAAAAAACTGTCAATTCGAATTTTTTAAAAATTTTACCAAATGTTAAAAACAATATTCCTTATAAGATAAAATTAGTTTGAAGCCAATATTTAAAATTTTTGAAGAGATATTATAGTCGAAAATCAATTTTTACCAACTTTTATACATTTTTTTTCAGGTTTTTATTTTTTGTAAAAAAACTGTCAATTCGATTTTTCTCAAAATTTTATCAGATTTCAAAAACATTATTTTGTTTTTAAAATTTGTCCTAATGTTAAAAACAATATTTCTTATAAGCAAAAATTAGTTAAAACCTATTATCTCAAAGTTTTTAAAAGATATTTGAGTCGAAAATCATTTTTTACGAACTTTTGATAATTTTTTTTCGGTTTTTAATTGTTTGTACAAAAACTGTCAATTCAATTTTTTTCAAACTTTAACTGAATGTTGACAGCAAGATGTTTTAAGAGATAAAAGTAAATTAAAGCCAATATCTCAAAGTTTTGAAAAGATATTTGAGTCGAAAATCAATTTTTACCAACGTTTATGCATTTTTTTTGTAGGTTTTTATTTTTTGTAAAAAAAACTGTCAATTAGATTTTTCTCAAAATTTTATCAGATTTCAAAAACATTATTCTCCAATGCACACAATTGTTTAAGAGATGAAATCATATTTCAGTCGTAAAATTTTGGAGGTGACAAATTTTTTTTTTCAGTTTTATTGATTTATAAGATATTTAAGGTTAACGAAAATTTTCACCTTTTTTTCAAACTGCTATGGTAAAAAAACCACCCACGCAATGTTCTTGAGAGCGCTTTCTGCATCTTTCTGCTTCATTATCTGTATAACAAAATTTATTTGAAGTCGATATCTCTTCTGGTTCTTGAGCTATGGACGACGAAAAAAACGTCGCGAACGTACGGACGTACAAACGTACGTACACACGCACAGACATCTTTCTAAAAATCTTTTATTTCGACTCTAGGGACCTTGACAAATCGGACCCATTACAATAACTTCCTATGGGAAGTTAAAAAACTATAATAAAACATCAAATTTTTGGACAAGAATAATTACTACAAAAATGGACTCCGTTGTAATTTGGTTCAATTTGCAAGAAAATGAAGAACGGTACGAGCAAATTAAACGCAGAAGAATAAGAGATAATTCCAAAATAATAAAGCTGAGTTAGAAAAGGTTTGTACAATTTATACATACATACATATATAAGAAAAATATATACTTTTGGTTTAGTTTCGTTAAGAGCTATCGTCTTTCTAAAGACGGATTTATGTTCTTACTTAACACCATGTCATCCGTCATACTCGCAAAAGACAAAATTCTGTTCCGATTATCATTTAGTTATCAGCAGCATTGAATTTTTTAACAACAAGAGTTACCAAAACTAAATCGGTGGTGACAAGAACGCTGGAATTGCACAGCAAACCATGTCAAAAATACTTGCCGAAGTTTTGACTTCAATCGAAAGAGTCACGTGCACGCTGAAGATCAATTTTGAAGTGAATGAGGAAGAACGAAAGTACAAACGCTATTTCGGTAAAAATACGAATTCTGGGTGTAATTGGGTGGTAGATGACACTCATATTCAACATTTTACTTACAGTTTGAACAAAAAAAACTTCGCTCGCAAACACATTTGATGTAGAGTGATTATTTTCGATTTTGCCATGTTTTGAATTCTACTTTCGAGTTACGTAGTTCCTCGTTTATTCGAAAGTTCATAAGAATATAGTTGGCACTACTAGAACTATTCGATTCTCGTTCGTTCGAAAGTAGTCAAATAGATACATAGTACCAATTTTTCGAATTCGAGCAATTTCATTGTAGATTCGAGTTACATTCGGAAGGTCATTATCGCTTTTTTTTCTAAATATTTTTTTTTGATTTTAGGAAACATACTCGGCCAATGGAATTAAATCGTTAACTTGCGATCCCAGTTATTGTTAATTGATAACCAGTAGTTCTCCTTAATCAACAGATTGACATTTTTTATTGACGACTTCAGTTTCATAACCTCCAAGTCATGTGGGTCTGTAAGTCGTCTGTATAAGTTTTTGAGTTTTTGAGAAAACAAAAGTTCTTCCTATGAAAAATGTAACACTGGTAACCAATGTTATCGAAGATAAAAGGTTTGGACCTTTATAATTTCCTTTGTAGGTTGAAGCGAATTTAATTTAGTAAGTAATAATTATTAAAAATAAAATCGTCAAAGTGGATGAAAAATGTTGTTAGTAGAAATGTTTGGGAATTCCCTTGTGAAAAATTCTGTATAAAGGATTTATAATAGTAAACTGAGATTCCGGTTAAAAGAACAAATTATGTCTACGCTCAAATTTACGTAAAGCTGTGTATGTATATAAATATCAGTGTGGAAAATTTGATTTTTGTGAACACGACTAGAATGCCATTTTTTGGACTTATACAGCCTTAAAATTGCAGAAACCGCGAGTGTTAACGGTTATGCTCACTTTATAAAAGAAAAACTAAAAATAACTAGAGAAAGTTTGAAACATACAATTAACTTTGAAATTAAATTTGGTCCGCCCTAATCTATCAATTGTACCAACAAAATTTGACAGTCTTTTGATGTTCTATTACAAGGACTTTTTTCACAACAAAATGAATGTTTACTATTTCCCATGAAGTTTGTTAGACCACTCCAAAGTAAGTAATATCAAGACGTATAAATGAAGCTCTTTACCATTTCTCTGTTTTTTCAAAGTATGGTTTAATTTGTTTGGGTTATTTGTATTAAGTAATGAAACAACTTTTAGAAATGAATGTAACCAAGGTTGTTATATTGACAAACTAATGAGTCAACTAAAGCCACTCTTTAAGCGGATAGGAATTGAGTGCATAAACATATAGGTATATAAATTGTTCAAATTTTTAACTAAAATCTGTTTTTTAAAGTTCCGAAACCATACATCATGCAACCTTAGTTGAGCAACTCATCATCGCTCTGTTCCTTTATTGAGTGTGTCAAAATTATGAGCCAAAATTAAAAACTTAATACACTCGTGTGAATAAAGGCGTAAAATTAAGCCAGTTGAATTTAATTTAAACTACCCCATTAAGAACATTAGTTACAGATTATAATTTTGTACACTGTTCAAGATAATCTGCTTTCAAAAATGTTTTTGTTTTATTCTCCTCAAACCAAAAAATCTCCCACCACTCCCTTACTCCAAAAAAGAAGGTGGGAATTGAAATTCTGTTTATAAGAAAATATTTTCAACCTTTTGAATACATAATTCCACACCAAATTTATTTTACACAAGAACAAAGTTTCTTTTTTTCTTCTTTTTTGTTTCAAAAACAATCGAGAACTTGGAACACATAATTTGGTTGTTATTTCTATATTCACCCCTAACTCGACCACATTGGATTATGTCAAACAGACGAGGCGAGCACCCAAAAAAGTTTTTACTGGAACTTGCCCTGCGTCAATTTTGTATATGTACACAGTTCGGAAGTTCGGAACGGGATGGAATTTTACAACATCATCTCTATTATAACTTTTCCCATTACCATAACTTCGAAGCTATTGAATAACATTTTTACTACCAGTACAGCATACCAGGGAATATGCCGATGCCGGCTGTTCGTCGTCGTTGGCGTCGCGTCTCACTCATCGAACCGATAAGAAGTTCCTACGTGTAATCCCAATTTACGAAAAAGCTCTTCAATAGACGGACGACTTCGCTTTGTTGGAAAATTGCCGGAACCTTTGTGCATTATTTTCTTTTTCTTTTTATGGTTGGTGCTCGTGCTGTTCGGGGGCCTGATGGCCTGATGCCGCCTTCAATGAAGTGATGAAGGTGTGTGATGGTGAGAAGCGAAGGCATGGGACATAAAATTCTGGGAGCCAAATCTGCAATCTAAACATGTTCGGTGACAGTTGGAAGCGAAATTTTTGTATGTCACATTACTTTATTTTTATCAATCAATGCGCGTTGTGAATACGTGAAGGCAGAATATAAAATGTTATCCAAAAAGTATTCTTTTGTGCTCCGCTGCTGGGGCTGGCTTGAGTGGTGAGGACTGAGGATATGAGGAGTCCTTCGGGATCGACAATTCGACATGAATAATTTTATCATGGAATATTTTTTACTTTGTAACAGCAATTTAAAACTTTTGGACACGAACAAGGATTTGTGTCGCAAAAGTGTCACAAAGATAATAGTACCACCTGAAACCTGCTATGCCACCTGCAACAAGATGAAGATGAACCGTCACCATCATGCTTCATGCATCTTAGTAAATGGGCAACAGACACAAAAAATAGAAGAACTTGTTAGGTCTCAATCGATGGATTACTTCAAATAGGAAAATATGGAATTACGTGACACGGAATTGACAGCTGGTTTGAAATAAGAGTAACGTTGAGTATGAGGAAAAATGAATTTCACTAAAAATTATGATGCACCGTGCCTGAAGTATTTTTTAAAGAAAAATATGTAAATAATAAATTGAACATAATTTTTCTTTGAAAGTTGCATAAGGATTTTCATTGTTAATTATTGTATATTTAAGAAACTCAACGTCTTTCTGGAAATATATTTTTATTTTATTTTTATTTATGTAATCCAAACAAAAAAATAGACTACGTTCTGTTAAAAATATGTACTTTAATAATATACAAAGAGTGCATATACGCCCTGGTGTATGATTGCTGTATCACTGTTTTTAAGTCGTACGTTGAGTACATTTCAATGTGTAAAAGGGAAATCTTAGAGAACTACTTGACTTATATATAGAAAAGGTGTTTTTTATTTTTTTAGACGAGTGGTTCTCGATCTGGCAACACCTTTTTTGAAGTTGGTCTTTCTAAAGAAAAACAATTTCAAAACATTAAAATATATTCTTTTTGTACAAATTTAAAGAATGGATAAAAATAAAGACATTCAAAAACCTATGATAACTCTTGATTGTTTAAGTACAGCCATAAGGTGGAGCATAAAAGGACGAGGGCTGCTCATGAGCTCTATGAGCAGAAGAGGCGGGAGGAACACCGACTACTCAGAAGAAAAAGAGAGGGCATGAGAAGCGTGCGGTCGAAGATGTTAAAAGGTTTAAAAGTAGGAATGATGTTCGAAAGTTTTATGAGCAATTGAAACAAAATTCACAGGTACGAGTACATAGTGGATTCGCAGTCAACGCTGAAGATATGGAAGGACCACTTCTGCAGACTGTATAACGGCAACGACAAACCAAATTCCGCTGTCAGACAGGATGATCCATTTAACATAGATGACGAAACCCAACACTCCCGTCCTCCCGACTTAGAAGAAGTAAAGATTGCCATATCTAAGCTGAAGTCTAATAAAGCCACTGGAGCGGATGCCGAGCTTTTAAAAGCAGCTGGAGATAAGTTGATTAGGAGCATCCACCAACTTATCTGTAACATATGGTCCGAAGAAAGCATGCCCGATTAATGGAACCTCAGTATTGTTTGCCCGATCCTGAAAAAAGGAGACCCTCTAAACTGCACCAACTATAGAGGAATAAAATCTTCTCTGCCGTAATATGTGAACGTCTAAAGCCCATCGTCAAAAACCTAAAAGCTCCTTATCAGTGTAGTTTTAGACCAGGAAAGTCCACAGTTGATCAAAAATTCATATTACGGCAGATCCTAGAAAAAACCCAAGAACACCATATCGACACCCACCATCTTTTCATCGATTTCAAGGCCGCATATGACAGCATCTACAGGGACGAGCTGTATAGAGCCATGTCTAGTTTTGGCATCCCTGCCAAACTCGTCCGTTTATGCAGAATGACCATGGAGAATTCACGCTGCTCCATAAATGTTGGAAACAACCTATCAGAACCTTTCGATGTCAAAACAGGTTTTAGATGCGCTGTCATGTGATTTTTTTAACATCGTGCTTGAAAGAATAGTGCAGAGGTCACACGTCAACAATAGAGGCACTTTCTTTCAAAAGTCTGTCCACCGACGTCTTGGTCAAAACGTCACCATCGACAGACGTAACTATGAGGTAGTCAAGGGCTTTGTCTACCTAGGCTCCGCAGTAAACACAGAAAACAACACCAGCGCTGAGATCAAACGCAGAACAACTCTTGCTAACCGCTGTTTCCTTGGACTAAGAAAGCAATTGAGTGGTGAAGTCTTCGCTATATAAGACCCTTATCATCTTCGTCCTGCTATACGGTTTAGAAGCATGGACTATGACAAAAGCGGATGAAAGCACCTTGGGTCGTTTCGAGAGAAAAGTTCTTCGTATGATCTACGGTCCCGTATGCATCGAAGGGGAATGGAGGAGAAGATGGAACGATGAGTTGTACGGGCTGTAGAGCGACGTAGACTTAGCCAGAAAAGTAAAAGTCCAACGACTAAGATGGCTGGGTCACGTAGAACGCATGGAAACCAATGCTCAAATGAAGGTGACCTCACCCAACTTGGAGCGCGAAACTGGAGACATCTAACTAGGGACCGAGCTAGATGGAGAAGTTTCTTGGGTAAGGCCCTAGTTCGAACAGGACTGTAGCGCCACCTTAAGTAAGTAAATAAGGTGGTTCATAAACACATATGTACATTGAGAGATTTTTTTGACATCCTAATTCTCAAGAAGTCATTGTTTGGTTTGTTCTATGGACAACTTGGGAAATAATTGGTCCATATTTCCTCTGAAATGAAATATTACACAGTTAATGGGAAACGCTATATAACTATTATGGAACCATTATGGTTGATCTTTTAGTGGCTTAATAGGAGGTTGTTGATGTGAAATATATTTGGTTGCAACAAGACGGAGCTAAATTTTATACAGTCAACCAAACAATCATTTTATTGAAGAAAACTTGTGGTGAGCGCATAATCACGCATCGTGAGTCTGTCGCGTGGCCTACAAGATCGGGCAATTTGGACCATTGGACTATTTTTTGTCAGGTTATGTGAAGTCACTTGTCCACCCAGATAAGCGCTAGAATTAAAGCCTTGGAGTTCTTAGGTCCCAATCGCTACAAGAAATTGGTCATAAATTTGTCGCCAGGCTCTTGGGTGTAAATTATTCGAGCAAGTCGAAATATTCATTTTATATTTTCTTAAGAAAAAGAAGTCCAAAAAAATAACCTTTGTAAAAAGTTTTTGTAAATTATCAGACTTTTTTAATTTGAGGCCATATGAAAGATTTGCCTATGTATCGCTTTCTACTGTTACTTCTCTTAATTTCTTTAAAAAATACTAATTTGTTTAATGTTTAAATAAAACCACTAATTGGGAAATCCAGGTTTCACCACGAAGCATTAAATCCCAACAAATTAAAAATAAAAAAAAAATTGTATGACAATCTTTGGTCAGCAAACTTAGTAGCTGAAACAAATCGTATTTTATATATGATATCAAATATCAATTAGACTGGTCGACAAGCTTTTTGAGATGCAACCTTTCTTTTATAATTCCAAAAAACCTTATATACGGCTTTAAGAGTCAATATAAATTCATTTTAACCAAAGTTAGCCAAATTTCAGGTAAAAACCTAAATTAACATATTGAGAAATCAAACGAATGTGTCACCAAAGGCAGGTGCAACAAATTTTGAAAGGTGTACATATTGAACATTTGAAAGCGCCCCGAAACCAAAACTTAAATTTCGTCAAAAAGCGAACAGATAGACTTTAGCTGAAAAGTATTACCCAGACGGTAATTAACAATTTCGACATGACAAACGAACCGAAAAGCAGCATAGAAATGCTCGCAATTTTGAAAGTGGTACGTTGATGGTTTGAGGTATATTAGATTCCAAAAAATATACGGTTGGTATATTTACTCCAGAATGTATGTTTCACAAGGATAACGCTGCTTCTTATGGTTCAAACCCTGAACCCGATTGAGATCGTTTGCGCAATTTTAATAAAAATCGTTTTTAAATATAGACGTTCATTTTACACAATAAATTATTTGACAGGAGTTGTTCAAGAAGAGTGAGCCAAAATAATATGTGTCTACAAGATATTATTATACGAAAAGGATTAAGAACCAAATATTGAACGTCTTTTTAAAAACTTTAAGTTTTACTAAGAATTGCTTTTAAAAATAAGGCTTACCATTTTTTCGTTCGAATAGCCCATACAAATATAATAAAGTAAAGTCTAATATTTTATATTTTTTTAACTTCCCATAGGAAGTTATTGTAATGGGTCTGATTTGTCAAATTGAAAATTTTGACATTTCTCGACGTTTCAAGGTCCCTAGAGTCGAAATAAAATATTTTTAGAAAGATGTCCGTGCGTGCGTGTGTACGTACGTTTGTACGTCCGTACGTCCGTACGTTCGCGACGTTTTTTCGTCCTCCATAGCTCAAGAACCAGAAGAGATATCGACTTCAAATAAATTTTGTTATACAGATAATAAGGCAGAAAGATGCAGAAAGGGCTTTCAGGAAAATTGCATGGGTGGTTTTTTTTATCATAGCAGTTTGAAAAAAAGGTGAAAATTTTGGTTAACCCTTGAATTAAATTTTATAAAATATATTGTCACGTGATACCAAACAGGCATATTTTTTTTAAAAAAATCAGTATAACGGTTTTTTTATAAATCAACAAAACTGAAAAAAAAAAAAATGTCACCTCTAAAATTTTACGACTGTAATATGATTTCATCTCTAAAACAATTTTGTGCGACGAAGAATAATGTTTTTGACATCTGATAAAATTTTGAGAAAAATAAATTGACAGTTTTTTTTATAAAAAATAAAAATCTAAAAAAAACATTACTCAAAGTTGGTAAAAATTGAATATCGATTCAAATTTTTTTTCACAAACTTGAAATTTGGGTTTCAATCGTATTTTATCTTATAAGAAGTGTTCTCAACATTTTGAAAAATGTTGAAAAAAATCGAATTGACAGTTTTTTTACAAAAATTAAAAAACCCAAAAAAAAATGTATAAAAGTTGGTAAAAATTGATTATCGACTCAAATATCTTTTCAAAAATTTGAGATAATAGCTTCAAACTAATATTTATTTATAAAAAAAATATTGCTTTTAACATTAGTACAAATTTTGAGAAAAATCGAATTGACAGTTTTTTACAAAAAATTAAAAACCAAAAAAAAAAATTAACAAAAGTTGGTAAAATGATTTTCGACTCAAATATCTTTTCAAAAATTGCAGATATTGGCTTTAAACTACATTTTTCTTTCAAAAAATATTGTTGTTAAGATTTAGAAAAATTTTGAAAAAAATCGAATTGACAGTTTTTTTACAACAAATAAAACTCAAAAAAAACAATACTAAAACTTGGTAAAAATATACTTTCGACTCAAATAACTTTTTTATTTCACAGAAAATATTGTTTTGGATATTCAGTAATTTTTTTATAAAAATCCAACAGTCCGTTTTTCATAAAAAAAAAAATTTACAAAAAATAGTACTCAAGTTTGGTAAAAATTGATACGAGTACATATAGATATATTTTTAAGCAAGACAAATCGACAGACGGGATGGGATGTTATCAGTGTGGGTCGCATCCCAGCCTCTTTTTGTTATTCCTTATAGGTTTAGTTGTTAAGATACTAAAAGTAAAATTAGTTTCTTAAAATCCAATAACAATGAAAAAAAGACGTACTTTGTGTTTGGCCTTATCATTGTTTCGTAGAGTGTATTTAAAGAAATGTTGTCTTCATCTGAAAAATAAATCATTGCTATTGGAATTGCGCTGATAAAGAAAAACCCCAGAAATTGCCTGGGAAATGTCCCCAAAAATAGTTCCACCAATAATATATATATGTAGTTTTTAAATACATTAATATTAATAAAACGAAGAATGTTTGTCAATTTATTCTCAATAAATTGAATATCTTTTCTCAATTCACAATTCTTTCAAAGTGTTTATAGTTGATAACAATAACGTTTATGAATTGCTCTTGTTCAAAGTTATCAAATATTTAAAAATATCACGATGTTATTTGATATTCAAGTCTATTTTATTTTGTCGGTATATGAGCAGACATTTTTATAATATGAATTTTTGAAAAACAATCAAAATGTTAAAAAAAACTAAACTTATACCCGAAGAATGTTTTGAATTTTAAATATTTTAATCTATCTCACATTATATCATTTAAAAAACTTTAAGTTCTCATGAAAAATAAAATGTTTCGCTGAAATTCAAATAAAATATAAAACTGAATACCAAAGGCTTATGTACACTTAAATCCATAAAAAAAAGATTACTTCATACGTCTAGAACTTATTGTCTCATTTATAAACTGTTAAACTATATTTCTAAGGCTATAAAAACTTTTATAGCTATCTCAGTTCGAAACACGTACAATTTTGATATAAGACTATGACAGAAGTAGAAATGCATTCGTAAACTATTCCATTTACAATGATGCAATTTTTAAATGCTCTTTAAAAAAATATTTCATCGCTTTTGTGTTTGTATTTGAAAAGCTGCTTATTTATTAAAAAAAAAATACATCATACATCTTCCCTTAAGCCTTTAGGGTCATAAATTGACAAAGTTATTGAGTGTCAAATTGTACATCCAAACGACGTTATTAAAGATTGCTTTCAATCCCAAAAAGAAACCATTAAAAACCCATTAACCCGCAGCATTTTTAGGTGTGGTCGGTCGCTCTATTAGAACTTCATCCGGCCAATATTGAAAAACTTTCCTCAAGCAATAAATATTCCATAATTACTTGGCAATCAACCGAAGATGGAGCTGAGGGAACTTTCTTATTTTATTTTGTTCTTTGTTGGGATCATCAATCGTTTGAAGTTTAACAGTTTTACATTATTAAGTTGATTCGTTTCCTCTTTCCAGCCACTAAGTGCATCACACAATGCAGCAACATTCTTATAAACTTGGCCATCTTAATTTAAGATTGTAAAATTTTAAAAAGGAAAAAAATAAGACCTCTTCTAGTGACGATCAAGCTTATCTTGGATAATCCGCAATGTTTCCGAGTACACAAAACAAAAGAAAAGCAAAGAAAATAGTCAAATATGAAAAGAATGCAGAGAGAAAACTATTTCCTTCCTGGTGTCTCCTTTTTCCTATTGAAGGATATTATAGAACAACTACAATGCTACTTTATCAACTTTCTCACATTTAGCCAACTAATTTATATAATTAAAGCCAAGCTAAAAGTTTTTAATTGTTGTCCCCGCAGATGTAGGGCACTGGAGGCATGGCAGGCTTCTTCAAGCACAACTTGATATTCCAAGTGGAAAAGTATGGAGGTAGGCATCCAAGCTACAAGCAGAGGCACCACGTGAGCGTGTGAGGGTGTTGGTTTAGGAACTTATCCTTTACGTAAACAAGGATCTCTCACTCGGCAAAAGGCAGTAGTCTTAAGAATTTTCAAGTTTTCTTAACTATTTCAACGTTAACATTCAGGGCTTGGTGAGGGTGGTTGGGTTGTTGGGAGATGGTGATAGGAGACTTGGTTTTCCACATTTAAAAAAATGCAACTACAATTCGTAGGAACAGGAGAAGGAACCTAGAAAAGGGCGCACAAAATAAGCTTAGGACAGACGAAAGGATAAAGTTTCATTCCTTTGAGGATTGTTTGCAGCAAAGTGCTGCAACGGGCAGGCTTGTAAACCTACGTGTAGATGATAAGCAAAAAACGATAAAATCGTTCTTCAGGGAAAACAAAGGAATTTTTGTAGCACAGCATCAGTGATGGAAGATAGTATAAAGTGAAAACGTGTCAAAGCTAAGGAATTTTTTGAGAAGGTTGCGTAGCGAAGAGCGTATAAATTGTTGCTGGAAAGAAATATGTAAATAGCTCTGATGCTGCTTTGGGCTTACACAAACGGAAGGTAGGTATGTCTTGGGGATTAAGTTTGTTTTAATGCTGCATACCATCTGATGATTGCTAGAAATGCTAAATATTTCAGTTGAAATCATTTGACATTATTTGTTAAAATGAAAAAAGGAACGAAGTTTGTTTTGCTATGCAAATGACAAGCATTAAAAAGACGAAGGTTTTCTAGTTATAAAAACAAAAATCAAGTTTGGTGGAAGATTAAAAAGTGTTTCAACTTCCAATGTTCTCATATTCATAAGAAATTTAAATTAAAATCTAATACGTCAAGTAAACATAAGTTCATAGGAAAAATGATTTAAATTCCTATTTTTTTCCTGAAAAATTTCCAAAAGATATTTTCTGAAACTAATCAAACTAAGTTTAAACTGTTTTTATCGAAATATTAGAATGTTAAAACAGTTAGTGTATTTTTCGTTATTAACTTCCCATAGGAAGTTATTGTAATGGGTCCGATTTGTCAAATTGAAAATTTTGACATTTCTCGACGTTTCAAGGTCCCTAGAGTCGAAATAAAAGATTTTTAGAAAGATGTCTGTGCGTGCGTGTGTACGTACGTTTGTACGTCCGTACGTCCGTACGTTCGCGACGTTTTTTTCGTCGTCCATAGCTCAAGAACCAGAAGAGATATCGACTTCAAATAAATTTTGTTATACAGATAATATGGCAGAAAGATGCAGAAAGGGCTCTCAAAAATATTGCGTGGGTGGTTTTTTTACTACAGCAGTTTGAAAAAAAGGTGAAAATTTTGGTTAACCCTAAATATCTTACGAACCAAAAACGCTAGAGACTTGAATTAAATTTTATATAATATATTGTAACATGATACCAAACAGGTATATTTTTTGAAAAAAATCAATATAACGGTTTTTTTTTTTAAATCAATAAAACTGAAAAAAAAAATTTGTCACCTCCAAAATTTTACGACTGAAATATAATTTCATCTCTAAAACAATTTTGTGCAACGAAGAATAATGTTTTTGACATCTGACAAAATTTTGAGAAAAATCTAATTGACAGTTTTTTTTATAAAAAATAAAAACCTAAAAAAAACATTACTCAAAGTTGGTAAAAATTGAATATCGATTCAAATATCTTTTCAAAAACTTGAAATTTAGGCTTCAAACTTATTTTATCTTATAAGAAATATTGTTTTCAACATTTTGAAGAATACTGAAAAAAATCGAATTGACTTTTTTTACAAAAAATAAAAACCTAAAAAAAAATTATAAAAGTTGGTAAAAATTGATTTTCGACTCAAATATCTTTTCAAAACTTTTGAGATATTGGCTTTAATTTACTTTTATCTTTCAAAACATCTTGTTGTCAACATTCAGTTAAAGTTTGAAAAAAATCGAATTGATAGTTTTTTTACAAAAAATAAAAACCTAAAAAAAAAATGTATAAAAGTTGGTAAAAATTGATTTTGGACTCAAATGTCTTTTCAAAACTTTGAGATATTGGCTTTAATTTACTTTTATCTTTCAAAACATCTTGTTGTCAACATTCAGTTAAAGTTTGAAAAAAATCGAATTGACAGTTTTTTTACAAAAAATAAAAACCTAAAAAAAAAATTTATAAAAGTGGGTAAAAATTGATTTTGGACTCAAATATCTTTTCAAAACTTTGAGATATTGGCTTTAATTTACTTTTATCTTTCAAAACATCTTGTTGTCAACATTCAGTTAAAGTTTGAAAAAAATCGAATTGATAGTTTTTTTACAAAAAATAAAAACCTAAAAAAAATGTATAAAAGTTGGTAAAAATTGATTTTCGACTCAAATATCTTTTCAAAACTTTGAGATATTGGCTTTAATTTAGTTTTATCTTTCAAAACATCTTGTTGTCAACATTCAGTTAAAGTTTGAAAAAACCGAATTGACAGTTTTTTTACAAAAAATAAAAACCTAAAAAAAAAAAATTATAAAAGTGGGTAAAAATTGATTTTCGACTCAAATATCTTTTCAAAACTTTGAGATATTGACTTTAATTTACTTTTATCTTTCAAAAAATATTGTTGTCAACATTCAGTTAAAGTTTGAAAAAAATCGAATTGACAGTTTTTTTTACAAAAAATAAAAACCTAAAAAAAACAATACTAAAACTTGGTAAAAATTTACTTTCGAGTCAAATAGCTTTTCAAAACTTAAAAATATTGGCTTGTAACTTATTTTATTTCACAGAAAATATTGTTTTCCATATTCAGTCATTTTTATATAAAAATCCAACAGTCCGTTTTTTTCATACAAAATAAAATCTACAAAAAATAGTACGCAAATTTGGTAAAAATTGATACGAGTACATATAGACTAACTTTTAAGCAAGACAAATCGACAGACGGGATGGGAAGTTATCAGTGTGGGTCGCATCCCAGCCTCTTTTTTCTTTAAGAAATAAATTTGAAGTTAATACCCTTCTTTGAACTTAAGATGTTTGAATCAAAATTAATGATTATTACTTCGTAGCAGTATTTTTTATATCAGTTTAAAAGTTTTAATAAACTGTCAGTTATTTTTTAAAAACACGAATTGATTTTATATTTTTAAGATCCATTATTCAATTTTATGATGTGGACAAATTTGTATGGAGTCAATATCTCTGTAGGTTTTTGAAATATGGTCCACAGAACTAACGTTGGATTTAAAATCAAAACGATTTGAACTGTCAAAAAATGTCAAAGTTTTTAATTCGACAATAATTTCTAATGGAAAGTTATTAAGAAAATAAATCGAAAAAGAAGAGTTTATTAAGGAAACAAATTCTATGCTCCAAAAAAATATTGTACAGAGTTTAAAAAGAGAATTTGGTCTTTTGTCTACTGTGAATATTCGTTAAAAAAGACTCCTCGGATTATTCGACCGAATAGGGCACATATTGGACGAATCGCTTAGTATTTAAGACAATTTTCTTTTTTTTTTTACAAAACACCGTGCAAACAGATTAATAGTATATTTTTTCAAAACAGATCTACAATCTTTAAAGACATTTTGTCCACGAAAAAGTAAAAAAAATTAATTGAACTCGAACTATAAACTAAAGAGTAGTATTTTTTTGACGTACTAACACGAATGTGAAATGACTAACCACACTTTTTCTTTAATAACTTTACATAGGAAGTAATTGTAATGGTTCAACGTTTCAAGATCTCAAGAATATTAAACAAAGATTTTCAGGGAGATGTCTGTGTGTGCGTTTATACGTATGTTTGGGACGTACAAACATACCTTCAGGACACAATTTCTCGTCATCCATGTCTCAAAAACCAGTAGAGATATTGACTTCAAATAAATTTAGTTTTATGGATAATAGCATTAACAGATGCAGAAATGACTTTCAAAAATTTGACTGGGTGGTTTTTTACTTCCGACATAGAGGAACTATGACAAGTTTTGCATTCATACAAATTCCGAACACAGGATTTTAAACAATCATATAACATTGATATGAATTCGAAAAAAGTGGTTCAAACGATCCCGTCCGCTTGTCTGTTCCGAGCTCTACATCCATTGCATTGAATCGATTGCCTTCAAATTTGGAAAATTAGATTTTTCATTTATTTTTAAATTAAAAATAACAATAAAAATAAACTGTCAATTGAATTTTCTTAAAAATAAACTGATAGATTTTTTTAAATTTTTTCTTAAATTTCTTTTCTTAATTTGGCTTCTTTCTATTAAATAATAAATATTTTCGTATTGCCCCGGAAGTTTATATCTGATAGAATCGTTATTTTTTGTTTAAGTTTTCTCAAGGACTAATGAACCGATTTCAATAATAAATATACATTGAAATGTAAAATGTAAATTAATAACCTCTAAATAACTGCATGCCAAAAATATTTAAATGAATATCAATGTTTTGCATGTGATGAAATAGATAGATTTCAAAATCTATCTTAGCAAAATTTTGGAAAAGATTTTAAAAGGAAAAATATTAAGAAATTGCTGATCAATTGAACATTATACCTAATGAACAATTTGGGTTTAGAAAATTTCACAGTACTACTCACCAAGTATTGCGAGTATGCCAGTATGTGAAAGAGAATCGTTTGCTTGGCAAAACAACTGGTCTCATTTTATTAGACATAGAAAAAGCTTTTGATACTGTTTGGCACGATCGAATGGTCCATAAACTAGTTTGCTTAGACTTTCCAACTTATCTAATACAAATTATTCAAAGTTTCCTGTCTGATAGGTGTTTTAGTGTTTATGTTAATAGATGTTCGTCAAATTATTACCATATTGAACATGGTGTTCCACAAGGATCTTTATTAGGGCCATTCCTTTACAATATCTATACGTCCGATATTCCCAAGCTTCCTGAATGGCAATTGCTTATGATACTGGGATTTTTTTCATCGCATGAATTTGGTCTCAATATAGAGACAAATTTAACCCATGCAATTGAACTTATAGCTCAGTGTTATTCTAAATGGAAAATAAAACTAAATGCTGATAAGGTACAAGCTATCTTTTTTAGTAGAAAAAGAAAGTCTTGTTTTCTTCCAAGCAACCAGATAAATGTTAACGGTGTCAACATAAACTGGGAAACGAGCGTAAGGTATCTAGGGGTTTGCTTAGACCAAAAACTTATTTACAGAGAACATATTGAAAAAAATGTTAAACAAAGTTGGTATTGCGATAAAACTTCTATATCCCTTTATCAATAGAAAATCCGGTCTTAGTAACGACATTAAAATTATAATTTATAAAGTGGTTTTTGAGGCAATTCTTTTGTATGGTTGCCAGATATGGGGAAAATGTGCAAAGTGTCATATCAAAAAACTGCAGATATCTTAAAATAAGTTGCTTAAAATGATGCTTAATCTTCCTTGTTATTATTCTACAACCAACTTGCATGCAAGAGCGAATTTTGAAAAATTTGTGATAGAATTGAAAAGCTGAATAATTCGTTTGTATTAAAATGTGATTTTTCGGATAATCCATTGATCAACCAACTTATATCGTAACCATTTTTCAGCCAACTACTATAATTTTCTGTTAAAACCTGTAATTTTACTTATTGTTATAAAGGGTGATTTTTTTGAGGTTAGGATTTTCATGCATTAGTATTTGACAGATCACATGGGATTTCAGACATGGTGGCAAAGAGAAAGATGCTCAGTATGCTTTGACATTTCATCATGAATAGACTTACTAACAAGCAACGCTTGCAAATCATTGAATTTTATTACCAAAATCAGTGTTCAGTTCGAAATGTGTTTCGCGCTTTACGTCCGATTTATGGTCTACATAATCGACCAAGTGAGCAAAGAATTAATGCGATTGTGACCAAGTTTCGCACTCAGTTTACTTTATTGGACATTAAACCAACCACACGAATGCGTACAGTGCGTACAGAAGAGAATATTGCGTCTGTTTCTGAAAGTGTTGCTGAAGACCGTGAAATGTCGATTCGTCGCCGTTCGCAGCAATTGGGTTTGTGTTATTCGACCACATGGAAGATTTTACGCAAAGATCTTGGTGTAAAACCGTATAAAATACAGCTCGTGCAAGAACTGAAACCGAACGATCTGCCACAACGTCGAATTTTCAGTGAATGGGCCCTAGAAAAGTTGGCAGAAAATCCGCTTTTTTATCGACAAATTTTGTTCAGCGATGAGGCTCATTTCTGGTTGAATGGCTACGTAAATAAGCAAAATTGCCGCATTTGGAGTGAAGAGCAACCAGAAGCCGTTCAAGAACTGCCCATGCATCCCGAAAAATGCACTGTTTGGTGTGGTTTGTACGCTGGTGGAATCATTGGACCGTATTTTTTCAAAGATGCTGTTGGACGCAACGTTACGGTGAATGGCGATCGCTATCGTTCAATGCTAACAAACTTTTTGTTGCCAAAAATGGAAGAACTGAACTTGGTTGACATGTGGTTTCAACAAGATGGCGCTACATGCCACACAGCTCGCGATTCTATGGCCATTTTGAGGGAAAACTTCCGAGAACAATTCATCTCAAGGAATGGACCGGTAAGTTGGCCACCAAGATCATGCGATTTGACGCCTTTAGACTAGTTTTTTGGGGCTACGTCAAGTCATAAGTCTACACAAATAAGCCAGCAACTATTCCAGCTTTGGAAGACAACATTTCCGAAGAAATTCGGGCTATTCCGGCCGAAATGCTCGAAAAAGTTACCCAAAATTGGACTTTCCGAATGGACCACCTAAGACGCAGCCGCGGTCAACATTTAAATGAAATTATCTTCAAAAAGTAAATGTCATGGACCAATCTAACGTTTCAAATAAAGAATCGATGAGATTTTGCAAATTTTATGCGTTTTTTTTTATTAAAGTTTTCAAGCTCTTAAAAAATCACCGTTTATTTCGTTTTTCCTTTTGGTTTTTTAGATATTTAAATTATGTTATTTGCTTAAGCACATTGCGATATTAATTTATTTCTTATAATTTACTTATTTCATTGAATGTTCATTTATTATTAACTTCCCATAGGAAGTTATTGTAATGGGTCCGATTTGTCAAATTGAAAATTTTGACATTTCTCGACGTTTCAAGGTCCCTAGAGTCGAAATAAAAGATTTTTAGAAAGATGTCTGTGCGTGCGTGTGTACGTACGTTTGTACGTCCGTACGTTCGCGACGTTTTTTTCGTCGTCCATAGCTCAAGAACCAGAAGAGATATCGACTTCAAATAAATTTTGTTATACAGATAATAAGGCAGAAAGATGCAGAAAGGGCTCTCAAGAAAATTGCGTGGGTGGTTTTTTTACCATAGCAGTTTGAAAAAAAGGTGAACATTTTGGTTAACCTTAAATATCTTACGAACCAAAAACGCTAGAGACTTGAATTAAATTGTATATAATATATTGTAACGTGATACAAAACAGGTATATTTTTTGAAAAAAATCAATATAACGGTTTTTTTTTATAAATCAAAAAAACTGAAAAAAAAAATGTGTTACCTCCAAAATTTTACGACTGAAATATGATTTCATCTCTAAAACGATTTTGTGCAACGAAGAATGATGAATAATTGACAGTTTTTTTTACAAAAAATAAAAACCTTAAAAAAAAGTATAAAAATTGGTAAAAATTGATTTTCGACTCAAATATCTTTTCAAAACTTTGAGATATTTGCTTAAATTTACTTTTATCTTTCAAAACATCTTGTTGTCAACATTCAGTTAAAGTTTTAAAAAAATCAATTTGACAGTTTTTGTACAAAAAATTAAAAACTGAAAAAAAAAATTAACAAAAGTTCGTAAAAAATGATTTTCGACTCAAATATCTTTTAAAAGCTTTGAAATAATAGGTTTTAACTAATTTTTTCTTATAAGAAATATTGTTTTCAACATTAGGACAAATTTTGAGAAAAATCTAATTGACACTTTTTTTTACAAAAAATAAAAACCTAGAAAAACATTTATAAAAGTTGGTAAAAATTGATTTTCAACTCAAATATCTCTTCAAAACTTTGAGACATTGGCTTTAATTTACTTTTATCTTTCAAAACATCTTGTTGTCAACATTCAGTTAAAGTTTGAAAAAAATCGATTTGACAGTTTTTGTACAAAAAATTAAAAACCGAAAAAAAAATTAACAAAAGTTCGTAAAAATTGATTTTCGACTCAAATATATCTTCAAAAATTTTAAATATTAGCTTCAAACTAATTTTATCTTATAAGAAATATTGTTTTCAACATTTGGTAAAATTTTTAAAAAATTCGAATAGACAGTTTTTTTACAAAAAATAAAACTCTAAAAAATAATAGCTACCTACTGAATCTGGTAAAAATTTACTTTCGGCGCAAATAGCTTTTCAAAAATTAAAAAAATTGGCTTCAAACTTATTTTATTTCACGGAAAATATTGTTTTCAATATTCAGTAATTTGTATATAAAAATCCAACAGTCCGTTTTTTCATTAAAAAAAATCTACAAAAAATAGTACGCAAATTTGGTAAAAATTGGTACGAGTACATATAGACAAACTTTGAAGCAAGACAAATCGACAGACGGGATGGGAAGTTATCAGTCTGGGTCGCATCCCAGCCTCTTTTTTATTTATAAGTTTGTTTATTTATTCATCAATTTCTTTGAACAATAATAGTTAAATAACTATTAGTTTTGTATTTATTAAATTATTTATTGAATAACTAATTTATTTATTATTATATTTATTTATTTATTTAATGTATTACTTAATAATTAAATTGTTTATTTTACATTCTTTTTCATATTGAAGTTTTTTTTTGTACTTTATTCTTCAAACGTTTATATCACCATACAATTCTTAATTTTAATTATATAAATACTGGTTCAGTAGAAAGATATTATAAAATCTCTGTACATATATGTAAACTGTGCGATAGCTTGGCAAATGTAATTCAAATACGAAAATAAAAAATCTATCTATCTAAACTACTTTAACATTATCAAAATATTGTTGGCAATTTTTAATTTTTCGAACAACTCAACTAGGAACTTTTTGAACAAAACATAAAAACCTACAAACTTTTAAGCAAGACAAATCGACGGAAGAGATGGGAAGTGATCATTCTGGGTCACATCCCAGCCTCTTTTTTAAATTATACCAGTTCAGTATCAAGTCACAATACATAGCGTTATTGGTTCGTGAGGTACTTAAGATTAACCAATTTTTTTTTAATTACTAATGTAAAAAAACACCCTTTCAATATTTTTGAGAGTCCTTTCTGTGTTATTATCTGTTTAAAAAAATATATTTGAAGTCGATATATGGTTGATATGGTTGACGAAAAAAGCTTCGCGAATGTACGAACTTTCAAAAATTCACACAAATACAGACATCCCATTAAAAATATTTTATTTGGATTCCAGAGACCTTGAAACTTCGTGAAATGTCAAAATTATCAATTCGACAAATAACTTTGTATAAAAACTTTAAAATTAGCTAAACTCGTACTGTTAAATGCAGAGTTGCATTCTTTTGCCGTTCTACACGAAAACGTGTGTGACGTGATACCAAATTATTTCTTGAAAAAATAAATCCAAAACTATTTTTTTTTAAATCAAACAAAGTATTTGTCATCTCAAATATTTTAAGAAGTAAAGGGGTTTTACCAAACATGAAGATTTAAAAACACTTATAAAAAATAAGTAAAAAAGAGGCTGGGATGCGACCCACACTGATAACTTCCCATCCCGTCTGTCGATTTGTCTTGCTTAAAAGTTCAATTTTTTTGAACAAAAGGACTGTTGGAGTTTTATATAAAAATTACTAAATATCCAAAACAATATGTTCTGTGAAATAAAATAAGTTTGAAGCCAATATTTTTAATTTTTGAAAAGCTATTTGAGTCGAAAGTAAATTTTTACCAAGTTTTAGTATTGTTTTTTATTTAGAGTTTTATTTTTTGTAAACAAACTGTCAATTAAATTTTTTTTCAAAATTTTATCGACTGTTGAGAACAATATTTCTTATAAGATAAAATTAAATTGAAGTCAATATTTTAAATTTTTAAAGAAATATTTGAGTCGAAAATCAGTTTTTACCAACTTTTGTTAGTTTTTTTTTCGGTTTTTAATTTTTTGTAAAAAACTGTCAATTCGATTTTTTTCAAACTTTAACTAAATGTTGACAACAAGATTTTGTTGAAAGATAAAAGTAAATTAAAGCCAATATCTCAAATTTTTGAAAATATATTTGAGTCGAAAATCAATTTTTACCAACTTTTATAATTTTTTTTTTGGAACTTTGAGTAATGTTTTACGAACTTTGAGTCATGTCAAAGTCAATGTCAATTAGATTTTTCTCAAAATTTTACCAGATGTCAAAAACACTATTCTTCGTTGCACAAAATTCATATATCAGTCGTAAAATTTTGGAGGTGACAAATTTTTATTTTCAGTTTTATTGATTTATAAAAAAACCGTTATATTGTTTTTTTTTTTTCAAAAAATATACCTGTTTGGTATCATTAGAATATATTATATAAAATTTAATTCAAGTCTCTAGCGTTTTTGGTTCGTAAGATATTTAGGGTTAACCAAAATTTGCACCTTTTTTTCAAACTGCTATGGTAAAAAAACCACAAACGCAATTTTCTTGAGAGCCCTTTCTGCATCTTTCTGCCTTATTATCTGTATAACAAAATTTATTTTAAGTCGATGTCTCTTCTGCTCCTTGAGCTATGGAAGACGAAAAAAACGTCGCGAACGTACGGACGTACGGACGTACGGTCGTACGGACATACGGACATACGGACGTACGAATGTACGTACACACGCACGCACAGACATCTTTCTAAAAATCTTTTATTTCGACTCTAGGGACCTTGAAACGTCGAGAAATGTCAAACTTTTCAATTTGACAAATCGGACCCATTCCAATAACTTCCTATGGGAAGTTAATAAAGTGGCACAACAGTCCATTAAGAAACAGGGACTAGTGACTAACAACTCTCAGCCATTCCGGTGAGCGAGTAATGTTGTCAGAGATTTAATAGACCTATGCCGAATCAGAACTACTAATTTGAAAAAGCACTTTTCATGACAAGAATTACTCTTAGAGGATTTGTCAATTCCTCGCAAGAGGCAGTACCCGTAAAAGTTGGGTGGCACAGGCAGGGATTGAAACCAAGACCCCTTGCATGACGGACCAACGCACTAACCATCACGCTACGAGTACTAAAATACACCTTTAAGAGTATGTAATAATACTTTTTCGACATGAATATCAAAGAATTACCTTCAAATTAATGTTATCTTTTATAAAATATTATTTTAAAAATTGATTATATTTTTTTAGAAAAACCTTCTTTCAGTTTGAATAAATAGATAAAATTATGGACTTTAAAATTAATTCATTCTATGCAACATCTTATTGTTTACGTAAGAAAAATCGAATTGCTGCTCAAAATGTCCGAAACAAAAATAGATATTAAAATCAAACTTATTTAATCATATTGAAATTATATTTCTTAGCTTTAAGGAATGTTTTAAAAAAATTCAATTGAGATTTTTTAATTTAAATTTAATTTTTTAAACAATGTGCCTTTTCCATAAAGGTTGCTAAAAACACCATAAATGTGCCCTTATTAAAAAAAAACAAATTTCGATTGAGCAATAGCTAAAAAGTAACAATCTAGTTCGTTTAAGTCTAACAAGCTTGAGTTTAGAACTTAGTTTGTAACCGAAAATTAACGAGTTCACTCTCAACAAAAAATAGAATCAATATTTATGTGCAACCTGTTCACTTCACTAAAAAATATACATACACTTCATGTTCATATAATAACACTGTAATAAACAAAAATCGTGTGTATTCCAAACGCAAAAATAGAAAAAAGTACTCGCTCTAAAGTCACATATTTCAAAAGTTTTTCAAAAACTATTTCCTCAGCTTTGAGGCAAATCTGGTGCGCCATGATGTCGTCCTCGTTTTGTGGTTTCCTCCGTTCGTTGCAAACTATAACCACCCTATTTAATACTTATGTATTAAATAAAACATATATAATATTTTATTTACATGTTTGTATGTTCATATATAAAAAATGTCTCTTAGGATATTATGAGTGTGTAATATGTTGCGATATTGCCATGCTTCATGCTACAGCTTTATGCACAACTCACTTCTTTGTCCTTTACTCGTATCCTCGTATCCCGTCAGACTCTTAGTACGAGTATGTAAATTTTTTGTTGATATTTAGCTTTTCATGGGAATGAAAATGCATGGAAAATGTACGATAAGTTTTTTTTTTTTTTTAAATAAAGTCAAGTTAGAAGATATATGTAGATACTCATCGGACATACAGAAACCAGAGTAATACACTTCTTAAAGTCTTGATATTCGAGTTGTTTTATTTTGATTTTTCTTATTTTTTTCCAAAAAATATTTAAATGGTAAAAAAATGATGTCCTTTTATGGTTGAGAGTAATAATGAAAGCCATACGTCATGCGTTATGGTGTCTGTGCGAAATGAGGTAGGTAACCGAAGAAGTTTCCAATAAAATTTGTCACAAATTTTATCGTTGAAAAGTTTCAAAGTAATTTTATGCTGTATAGCGACTTTTAGCTTATAAGTTCAAAGTACATGTACTGTAAAGAAAATGTATCTGTCTATGGACTATGGTTTCTTTCCACAATTGAAAGTATTGAAGTGTGTTAAGGAAACTATATCTGATTCATCTGTGCATATATTATAAACGGGAAAGTCAGTTAATTTGTTTGTTTGCTTGTTTGTTTGTCCGTTCTTCCCGTCGCAACGGTGCAATATTAAGACATGATTTTTTGTGCGGTGGTAAATACAAGGGTAACAAAAATTTTAAGGTACTTTTTACAGCGGTAAAATATCTCATTCACAGCTCATTTCAGCAGATTCACTGGTAACGCTTATTTAGAACACTAATTAGTAGCATATCATTAGGTGCTGCCTGCTTTTGAAGCTATCATCGTTGCCTATTATAAGTCGTTTCTAATAATGACAGTAACGCAACTTATGAAACACTATTACAAATAGGAGATGCTGAGAGCTATGTAACACTAACAGACATTTTGTTTAGTTTAGTAAATATGAACTTATTGGAAATGGTTACCCTGATTTAAAAATAACAAACATGACGAATAATTTCTCTGTCAAATAGCGAATCTACGAAGAAACGATATTGTTTTGATGCCAGATTCAAATATAGTGGATTAAATAGCAGGAGATTTGAAGAAGTATTTTTCAATAGGCACTCAGAACAGAGGACTTCATAGCCAGTAGTAATTCACTTCAGCTGTCCATGTACCCTAACATAAGCTGCAATTGAAAATAATAATGCTTATCCTCGTGGATATGCCACAGTACAATACTTTGTGTCACACAACGTGAAACATTATTAGTGATAAAATCTTTTCCGGGGACGTTGGAAAGGGTGAAACTGTACGTACAATTTCTTACAGATTTACCATTCTAATTAAAAAGATTGCAATTCCCCTTTTAAGTTAGTTTTACTTAGACAATTAATGAGGCGACAAGCGATAAACACTGAAAGTTGCAGGGTTGAACCTAGAAAAGCCCTGCTTCATCATTTTCATAACACGCATCGTTACATTTTAATCCACATAGGTTAAGTTAAGGTAAGGTTATAGTGGCTGTCCAAGATGGAAATGGACACACTTAGGCCAGTTTAATGGCCCATTGTGATACCACATGAATCTTGAAGCTTCCTTCTAAGCTCAATGGAACCAGCTTGAGTCCCTTACGAAACGTGAGAGGCTGATTATACCCATATGATTTAGATCGTTTAGATCGTTAAAGAAGAATTCTCCTAGGTAATTCTTGCGTTTTCGAGCTAGTGCAGGGCATGTGCAGAGAAGATGAAGAACCGTTTCTTCCTCTTCCTCGTCCATACAGCTTCTGCAAAAGTCATTTGAGAATACGCCTAGTCTCGTGGCGTGCTTTCCTATTAGACAGTGTCCGGTTATGACAACTATTATTGCTTAGAGAGAGCAAGCACCTTGAACGTTTTATATCCAGTGTTGGCCAGATGTTTTTTGTGGCTTAACACGTGGAGATGTTGTTCCACCTGGTGCCTGCCCTCCTCGCAGCGTCTTGCATTAGCAACAGTTTACAAGTAGCGATTGGTATGCCAGTACTTGCCAAACGTGGTAGGATGGGCTGTACTGTACCGGTCCTGGCGAGCTCATCTGCCAGTTACCTGGAATGTCTCTATGGCCCGGCACCCAGCAAAGGTGAATATTAAACTGTTGCGCCATCTCCATTAGAGATGATCGACAGTTATGGACTGTTATAGAGTTTGTAGAGACAGAGTCCAGAGATTTGATAGCGGCCTGGCTGTCAGAGAAAATACGGATATCAGATGTTGATATCACGTTTTCTTTGAGCCAAGACAAGACTTCCTTAATCGCCAAAAGTTCTACCTGGAATACGCTACAATGATTGGGAAGGCGGATTTAAAGACTTAATTTCAGTCGTTCAGAGTACACACCTCCACCAACCCCTTCTTTGGTTTTTGAGCCATCTGTGTAAAAATGGATTGATTCATCCTCCAAGAATGTCCTATCCTCCCAAAAAGATCTGGTAGGTATAGAAATCTGGAAGTTTCTGTCAAATTGTAGTTGGGGGATGGTGTAGTCTGTGTGCTTTGGAATTGATTCTAAGTACCTTAGAATTACGGAGTGGCCAATGCTGTTGCCTCAATTAGATGATAATGAAATTAAGTTTGAAGAACGTGTTATTTCACTAAATGGTCCAGTCGCTTGGCCGCTTCGGCCGTGCGATTTGTCACCGTTAGACTTTTTCCTGTGGGACTACGTCAAGTCTATAGTCTATGCCAACAAGCCACGACCAAAATTGGGTTCAACGTCTGGAAGCGTGCCCATGGCATCAAGCGTACTTTCACAGGAATTAAGAATTTCATTGATATCCAAAACCGGAGAACATCGTATAAGAACATCAGTCTATAATGAGAATATGGAAAGACCACTTCTCCAAATTATATATCGGCGATGAGAATCAATCCACTGTAAGGGAGATGGAAACACTCAACCCAGGCGACGAGTACAACATTTCCGTCTACTCGATTTCGACAAAGTGAAGGTAGGTATATCGAAACTGAAGTTCAACAAAATCAATCAAATCAGCAGTTTTCGTAGGGATTATGCGCTTACTCATTTGCAAAATATGATAACTACAGAGGCATTAGTCTGTTGAACGTCGCATATAAGATACTTTCTTCAGAATTATGTGTAGCCGTTCGTCAACAATCTGATAGGTCCCTATCAGTTTGGCTTCAGACCAGGAAAGTCTCCCATTGACCGAAACTCTTATTACGGCAAATCTTTGAAAAACCAAGGAACTTCAAGCCGATAACGACCATCTCTTTATCGATTTTAAGGCCGTGAATGACAGCATCTATAGGGAAAAGATTTACAGAGCAATATCTAGTTTGGCATCCGTGTCAAACTTATTTGTTTGCACAGAATGACGATGGAGAACCCACACTGCTTTATCAGGGTCGGGAACTTGGAAGATCAAAGCGTCATTCATTTTTGACTATTGTGTACATTGGCAATGAACACGCTGAAGCTTAGAACCTGTGAAAGAAGGATGAGAACGCCTTAGGATGCTTCGAGAGAAAAATTATCCCTTTGGTTTTCGGTCTCGTCTGACCTGTTTAAAATAATAAAAATCTAAGGATTTAGATGCCTGGGCCATGTAAAGTAAATGGACATCAACGGAATTCTATCCCAAGTGACAGTAGAGGAAGACCAGGGCTCAGATGGTGCTTGCAGCTGGACAGGACCTCAACCAACTTGGCGTGCGAAACTGGAGACATGTTGGATTAGGCCCAGTTCAGCCTGAAATGTAACGCGACTTAAAACAGGTAAGTAAGTTTAACTATTTTCAAATTTAAATATACTATTTTAAAATTAGTTTTTTAAATTGTTTACTTAATGTTGGTTATCCTACCTTCAAACAACAAAATTTGCTGTTTGCTCTCAGACTACAGCTTATATGAAAAATACTGAATACAGTGTTAGTTTATTTTTGATATATCTAAAATGCCGAAAACACAATACAATGATATTTATTTGAAACGTTCAAATGTTGAAATATATATAAAAAAACGGTCTCGGACCATGACATTTGGAGATAGTCTTTTTTAGCTTCTTCCAAGAAAATCCTAGAATGACTACGAAACAAAGCCGCTTGTGGTGGCTGCAAATTTTAGAATTGAACCTTATTTTTTTTCGAAAAAGAGGTGTGCGCGACTGTTAAGGTTAAAGGATTGCGATATAGAGAAATGATGGATAATGTTTTTTTCACCGAAAAACAATTGGACAAATAAATCTAGTGATTTCCCGTTAATGACAAAATGTAAAAGCTAATGCTACGCACTCGGTTCACATGCTTCTCTGATATACATATGTATGTACAGTACATTATGTATACATAGACAAATATTCATTCTAGAACACGAACAAAATTCCTTAAAATCTTTAAACATTCCTAGCCAAATAAATTTCTCATCACATCATCTTAGCGATTGGTGTCATTTCAAGTAAAAACCACCATTGGTTAATTCAAAATCATCTATTTCAATTATTGACTTCCTATAGTTTTTTTAAATCGTTTGTATGTAAATTTGATTTTTATTGCCACAATTTAAAATGATGTCATAAAGATAACATAAAACATTTTGTCTTCCAAATAAATCAAGACACCAACGACGACAACGGTAACGGAAGCTCATTTTATTATTGAATGGTATTGAAATAAACAATTTTTTTGAGTTCCCCTTAAAGTGTGAATTCATATCTTGCTGACAGATAGATCCATAGAGATTTCAAATCATTTTTAAAATTTACATTCGATTTGATTCTGGGAAAATCACTTTTCATTTGAAGGCCGCTTCCTTCGATACAGAAACCGAAACCGAAAGCTGTGAAAAATTGATGTGATGGTTTATTATTTCATAAGGTTCATCGTAGATGTTAAAATGTTTGCCATTTTTTAAATTTATGATATTCTATAGACCAATAGTGATGAGAAGAATTCAGATTATTAAAGTTTATTTTTTTTATCTTACTCTGCAGTCCTTACCATTTTCTTACAATCATTAGTTTAAGATGAATAAGTTACCTGAAAATAAAAAGAGAAAAACGTTAATAATCTTGTTAAAATTAGTAACATTCGCCATTAATAAATGTAAGTCACTAAAGGTTTCATTTTGCAGGAACTACACACCTAACACCTACATATATCACAAGATCTGAAGAAGTTTACTTTTTGAAGAAGACGAAAATATTTACCCTTATTAAGGCACTCTGTCATATATTCAGGTTTTTCGAACATGTCTATCAAATATATCAGCCTCTATTTATACGAGGTAAGGCTTTTCAGTTTATTGGGACTGAAACTTAACTAACGATATACAGGTAAGATCAAAGTTACCATGGACTTCACAATTTCTAATATAATTATATTCCAAAAATCTTTTTAAAATACGAAAAAAAGATTTTTTAAAATTTTAACTCTAATTTTTCGATAAATCGAAATTGTATATAGAATTTTGACATTTCACGAAGTTTCAAGGTCAGTAAAATCTAAATCAAAAATTTTTAGAGAGATTAAGTTACAAAAAAATGACTTAAAGATAGATTTAAAAATTAAATTTGTTTTATACTATGCTTAGACTTCTTTGGTACTCAGAGTTCCGATGGAAAGACACCATACTTGACTAACATATAGGGGTCCGAGTCAATAATACATATAATCAAAATAGGCTCGAAAATTTAAGTGTCGCAATAAGAATTAATGGTAAAATTGTACAGACTGTTAGTTTGACAGGGAAGATGTGATTACTTACGAGGGAATGTTATTAATTGGCATTTAGCTGCATTGAGTTTTGAGATATTTTTGCAGCACCAAGCTTCAAATGAATCAAATTCACTTTGCAGTATGAAAGATTCAGTTGGAGTACACAAATAACCTTTATTATTTTCATGTCATCAGCGTTAATAGAACCATTTGAAAGAGTAATGACATTAGTAACGTCGTTGATAGTTAATACAAATAGCAAAGGACCAAAGTGGCTCCCTTGAGGGATTCCTGCATTTGCATAAATGGGATCGGAGATTGAGAACCTGAAAACAACTCTATATCGCGATTGCCAAGGTACGATCTGAGTTATAAAATGTGGAGGGGGGGGTTAATGAAGGGCTTTAATTTTAAGATATATAATTTGGTGACTGCTTTTATAAAAGACTTTGTTGTCTTTTAAGAAGCCATATTATTGAAAAGAAATAATAGGTCTACAATGATACAATGAGAATAAAAAAAGATGCTGGTTGCGACCCATACTGATAACTTCCCAACTGTCTGTTGATTTGTTTTGCTTAAAAGGTTTCTGGGTTTTCGTGTTCTGTTCAAAAAGTTGTCAATTGAATTATGAATTTTAAAAATTCATGACAATATTTTGCATATGATGAAATAGTTTGATTCCAAAACCTTTTTTTGGTATTGATTGATTTTTTAGTCGTTAGCCAATTTTTACCAATTTCAGTAGCATTTTTCTTAAAAGTTTTAATTTCTTATATAAACAAATACAATTGGATGAATGCAATTAATTCGAAGTCAATACCTTCTATTGTTCACGTGATATCGAGAACCGAACTTCATTTTTATAAAATATTCGTATTGTTTTTTGTATTTTTTATTTTTCTATAAAAAAGCGGACTGTTGGATTTTTTATCCAAAATTCACTGAATGTAGAAAACAGTATTTTATGTGACATAAAATAAGTTTGAAATCAATATTTTAAATTTTTGAAGAGACTTTGGAGTCGAAAATCAATTTTTAGAACGAACTTTTAGAAATGCTTCTTTTAGGTTTTTATTTTTTGTTAAGAAACGTTTAATTCGATTTTTCAAAAAAATGTTCAAAACAATATTTCTCATAAGATAAAATTAAATTTAATCCAAAATCTCAAAGTTTTGAAAAGATATTTAAGTCGAAAATCAATGTTTACCTACTTTTTTTAATATTTTGTAGGTTTTTACTTTTTGAAAAAAAAAATTGTCAGAACAATTTTTCTAAAAATTTTTCAGAATGTTGAAAACAATATATCCCACAAGATAAAATTAGTTTAAAGTCATAATCCCAACTTTTTGCAAAGATATTTGAGTCAATTTTTAACAACTTTGAATAATTTTCTTTTTAGGTTTTTAATTTTTTTATAAAAAAAACAGTCACTTTGATTTTTCTTAAAATTTAACCAGAGATGAAAATTGTTTTGGAGATAAAATCATTTTTTATTCGTAAAATTTTTGTTTGATTTATAAAAAACCGTTAATCGGATTTTTTTATCAAAAAAAAAACTTGTTTGGTATCACGTTACAATATATAATATAAAATTTAATTCAAGTCTCTAGTGTTTTTGGTTCGTGAGTCGGACCTATTACGTAACTTCCTATGAGAAGTTAAAAAGGGGTCGTAGACAATGCTTTCGAAAAGCTTAAAAATTGAAGAAACCTTTACTTTAGGCCTGTAGTTCATAACATAACTGTTTGCTAATTTTTGTATGAACAGAAAAAATAAATTGATCTTTGGATTTTTGGAAATAGAAATGAAAAGACGAACTTAAAGAAGCTTACATAGGGGATGTAGTATATATTTTCTTTAAATATTGCAGACAAACCATCCGGACCAGAAGAGAAATCATTTTAAGTAGACTCAATTTTTTGTCAAAAATACATTTCGGTTTAAGTCAGGGATGTGCATGAGGTACCTTTTAAGCAATTAAAAAATCTATAGTCAAATTCTTTGATAATGTTATTTAAAAAATCTAATTGGTATTTATTCATAAGTTAAAAACTTTCAAAAAATGCTGCTAAAATTGATTGAAATTGAGTTTCGACTAAAAATGCCGCGAACAAAAACAGATTTATTGTATCATATGCAAAATATGGTTTCCGACCTTTAGTTATTTTTTGTTTTGAAAAATTCAATGGCCTTCCTTTTTTACAGTACACGAAAACCTAACAACAAAAACTGATAAGAAACGGTCTTAGCTTTAAGTATTATGAAAACAAACTTCAAATGTTTGTAGGTATCTCATATAAAACATATTGTTATTAATATTCTGTTAAAGTCTTTCAAAAATCGACAGACAGTCACTAGATATACAATTTATAGATTCAACGTTATGTAAGTATTCTAGAAATACCTGAGGAAATGACAAATGAAATAACCCAGTTCCAAAAGTCCATTTCCAGCTAAAACTCAAAACGACTTTCACTCTCCCTTTCAATTAAAAATAAAATAATAATTAAAAAAGATTACAATATCAACAAAACGAGATATTAAATAAGAACTCAACTTTTTTAGTTTATTAAGTGAAAACCATAAAAAGAAGAAGCCCCAGATTCACCATACACAAAAATTCTGAAACCACAATTTTCCTTAAAATCACAAAAACAAAAAATCATAAATAATATCCTGCTTTTATGGTTTTATGTAATTAATCAAAAAGAAAAAAGAGTTCGACCCTTCTGCAAAAGACCTCTCCTCGCTTCTTCTACAAATAGGTGAAAGTAATTAAACTCATTAACTCAAGTGACACTACCACCACCACCACCGTAAGGAAAATAAAAATTTTAAATTAAAAAAAATGAATCCCAAAAAGTATATAAATCTCGTTAAAAATTCCATTTCCTTGGTCGATTTTAATGAAAGCGGATGAATGAAATACAAAAATAAAACAGAAAAACTGAAAAAGTAAAGGGATGGGATAAATCACTGGGATGGCAGAGCTCGGCTGTAGCTTGTAGATTTCGCTTTTTCGATTACGTGTCCACACCACCAGTCTTCACCTGCCGTCTTTCATTAAGTCATGTCAGACGGGTCGGGGGCTCGGGCTCGGGATCGGGATGGATGCGTGTGAGCCTCAATGGCGCAAAATACACATTCGCAAATAATTACACTCCATGTCAATAGGTTTAAGTCAATTTATTATTTGCTTAATGCCATAAGATTTTTATGTTGAAGACTAAAGAACTGACAGACTCTCATCTTAATATAAAAATGTGTCAAATGGTTTAACATTTTTAGTCTTATTGTTTTATTTTTGACTTTATATTAAACGGAAAAACCTCAATCAAATGACTAAGGGTGTTAACTTTTATCATCACCCGTGGCAAAATGGTGGCATGTTGTTGGTTCTTGGAATTTAACATCCTCATAGGTCGCTTTGTCACATGAATATGTAATAGCTACGGAACACGCAATGTTGTCACACGTGTGTGCACTTCAATTCGAGCAATAAATAAATTTTACGCTTGCCGTTTGCTCCTGTTTTTGTTTTTGTTGGTGTTGTTGTTGTTATTATTGTTGGTGTTGACAATGTCGACATTCTATACAGACTCTGAATTATCTTGGAATTATATTGTGCCACATTTAAGCAGGTATGTGACTTCATGAATGCTAAAATATTAATTAGAAACAGTTCCAACGAATATCATTATTTGGGTATCTAATATCAGCGCACAAATTAAGTCAACTTTGACGACATACACAAGACATCCATTGTCAAGGATACACCCACGAACTTCCGACTTCAAATTATACATCAAAGTGGCGGATATATCCTCATAACCGAGATACCTATCTTCTCTTTTGGGCCATAAACAGAATCCACCAGAAGCAAAAGTACAAGCCGGTCATCATCATCATCATCATCATCGTCACCAGTCGTAGGAGTTCTCCTTCTCCATTCTGCACTATAAATGTGTCCAACACTGAAAACCACATCCTTGAAGCAAGGATGTGCACTTGCAATGAATTTAATAAGAGCAAACTTTAAACTAATTGCAGGATGTTGTCGGGTGCTGTGCTGATGCTTGGTGCTTGTATAGTCGAAGTGGTGAGGTGGTGCGGGTCTGTTTCTTGGTTCCGTCTACTGGCCAACGCAAAAGCCTGTGCCACTGCCATTGCCACTGCCACACCATTTCGTCCTCGATCTTATATCCTTGTGTTGCGCACTTGTTTTCTATTTTTTCGTCCTTTTATTTTCTTTCTTTTTGAAAGGAGAACAAATTGTTTACCACCACTAGAGGAAAATTGTTTGCAGCAGCTTCAGCTCGAGCTCTACGTTCCGTTTCGTGTTTGAACTAAATTCTAAAAGGATTCAACGCTGTGGTCGGGGAAATAATAATGTTGGGGCATGAATTTAGAGAAGAGCTTCGCTGCTCAAAGAACAGATGTTCTGGAGAATGCTCCTATACTATATAAGGATGTCTTTTTATTTTGTCGTTTTAGATTTTTTTTTATTTTGTATTTTATTTTATCTTCAAAAGATATAAATTCTTTTGATGAACATCAGATTGAGGGAGTGTACTGTGGACCAACCGACTATAGAAAAAAAAGAAGAACAACAACAACTACTGCACTGTTAAATAAAGTGTCTTTTGAAAAACTTCTAAAGTTGACACAAGCAATATTCAAGAGGCGTTGTGTGTCCATTAGGTTGGTCTTGGTAGGTAGGTGCATTAATATTGAAGATGGGTGAGGTGTTTTGAAAAATGTTAAAAATATTGTCGTGATGCGAACAAAAGCCTATACAATTAGTTTCAGTTAAAAATGCATTAAGTAGAACATAAAGCGCCTGAGGTTCGTTTGTTCAAAAAAGTTCTGGGAAATTTTGATAGAGGAGTCTATTATATACCAAATTAGTTAGTAAGGATTATTATTTGTGTTTGAACATCAATTTAGTAAAAAAGTTGTATTAGTCTATTAGGTATAGATAAAAGACTTTTAACAGACAAAAATCCTCAGTTCAATAAACGACAATTCGCAGACCCCCCTTTGCTCAAAATATTTAGCCATTGATTAAGGTGTTTTTTTTTTATTTGTAAGCTTCTAACGTCTACTTTTTTTCTTTTTAGTGTGTATAGGCTGACACCGCCTGCTTCTACCCTCTCAAAATTTTAACAGAAATCCAGCCTTACAATATAACATTAAATGGCGCTACTGAGTCTGCTAAGTGTGGAGAGTACACTTTCGTAGGCCAGCAAGGTAGTTCAGATTCCTATCATTTTAGGTTTAATTGTCAAAAGTATCTCGTTTTCCGATCACTTGCCATTAGTAGTTGAATTTCGAACTAGCTTAAGAGAGCAAGACAAACAATTGGAAAGAAGACAGATGCAACCTGGAACGAAATCTTCCAACGGTGACTCAAATTTCAATAGGTGAAATTGAAAAAATTATACAACTTTTATGCCCAGAACCTAGAAAATACCAGGGAACAATTCTGAAGTGAAGAAAAATGGTTTGACGTAGATTGCGAAAAAAGCACTCAAAAAAACTTTCGGATGGTTAAAAGGTTTTAGAAAATTCAGCTGCCATTCTTTCAAAAAAATGTATATAGTAGCAAACGCAGGATTCAAAGAAATATGCAAGGAAAAGAAAACAAAGCCTTACTTTAAATTTAACATTGGCTTTAAATACAATTTTGGAAACTGCAATACTACCAGTTAAAAAATTTCTTAATTTTTCAAGGCAACATTGATGATCCATCCAACTACCGTAGAATATCCTTCCTCAATGCAACTTACATATATTCGCAACATTATTAAATAACCGATTGCCCCGTTGGATTCTTGATAATAAGTTGCTTGGTGAATTTCAGGCAGGTTTTAGAAGTGGTTACTCGACTATCGACGATATTTTTGTAATGCAAAGCATAGCGGCAACATCTATTGAACAGAAAAGAAGCTCTACGTACTTTTATTGATTTGAAGGCAGCTTTTGATACTGTCGAACGCCGATCACTATTCTTCAAGCTTTACAATTATTGGATGTCAGACAAATTTGGGCAGGTATTAGAAAGCATCTATGACGAAAATAAGGCAGCTTTATGAAATGGTGCCGAAAAGTGGGAGAGGTTCCAATCGAAGATGCGAGTCAAGCAAGGGAGCAATTTAAGCCCAAATCTGTTTGCTTTCTTCATAGAGGACCTGATTGATTTTCTTCCTAGCGGAATTGAAATATCGAAGACACTCATCAAAGCCTTGCTTTTGCAGATGAACTTTTGCCAAAGGTTTGAACACGTTTCTTAACATTTTATAGGCCAAGGTCCAGAAAATATAATTTTTTTTGAAAAACGATAGGTCTTGGAAAATAAAAAAAAAAAGTATTTTTAGGAATTTCAAAAATTGGTCAGTGCCCAATTTGATCTTCTTGAACTATCAAGCTGCAAGGGGACCTTGTGTTTTTTGGCTTAAATATCATTTTCAATTGAATTTTTATTCTTTATACATATTTGGCTACAGGCCCAACTTTCATAAATTTTCGCCTACCTCAACCAAAAAAATCAGCTGAAGACATATATTTGTCGGTAAGATTTTTAACTTTCTGACTGTTATGCATAAAAGCCAAGAATTTGAAATAGTGAGATATAACAAATGATAAAGCATTCGTAATTGCCATCTTTTGCTTCGAGTAATTATTTTTTACCTCTTCATAATGCTTTCTTTTAAGTATACAGCACCCAAGTGCCGATTATACTCTTCAAAAACGAAAGGTCTGCCAAATGTTGATGTATCTCTTGTTAGCCTTATCGTAACGTCTAGTCTGTCCTCGGAATCGGTTATTTATAAGCAAAAGGTGATAAGAACAACAAATTAGTTCTTCTTCCATATAACATTTTACACATCAATACCATCCATGTCAGACACGTATGTGACGGAGGCTCCACGTTTTGTCTCATCACATCCTCGTCAGTTGACAATTTGCAGGCAAGAATTCGATTGCGCCGCACTATCGCAAGATTCAATATACCCTTCTCAAACAAATTTTTTACTAAGGGATAAGAAGTGAAATAATTGTCAAAATAAAGTTGATAATTTTGACAGTTTGGAATTCTCCCACCATTCTCATAACAATGTTTGTTGATGCTTCTTTTTTGGGTTCCCCGAAAGCACAACATTTTTTAAGTCTTGAACAAATCTGTTCGTCCACACAAAGATATTGCTCCATGGGAACTCCACTAAAAGTTTCATTTAATTTGTCAGCAATAGATGAAAGTTGCTCCTGCGAACTGCGTTATACCCAAATCAGTTTCTTGGAAAAATTGGTCAGAAATAAAACGTGTTATTTTTTTGGGGAAATATAAAAAAAACTGGATAGGAGTGTTAAATCCGTTTAGGACTAGTGACTTACAACTCTCATTGGCACCATTCCTGTGTGCGAGTAATGTTCTCAGAGATGGAAGGGACCTACAGTTTTAAGCTGAATCCGACCGGCTAATTTAAGAAAGCTTTTTTGAAGACCTCTGGCAAGACAGTCCTACTCACTAACCATCACGCTACAGGTACTACTGATAGGAATATTGAGGCCGAATCTAAACTGGTTGGAAAATCAGAATTTTTTGTAACTTATTGTTTTTGTTTTCTTCAATTTCAATTCTGGTTTGTGTCGTATCTGATTAGATTAGCTCATTCCATCAATAGAGTCAATGGGTTTAACATGTGTATTTCCCATATATTTTTTAATCTGTAAAATTATTTGATAATCGGGATCACCCTCAGAATCCAAGCCATCTTTTCTCTCATATTGATAATTGATTAAATTGCACTTTTTCTTCTCTTTCTTGAAAAATTTAAACTGTCAAAAGTCCCACGCGAACACGTTCTGTGATTTTTCTTTAATATTAAGTTAAACAACAGTATACTATAGCAATGTTTCAACTAATTTCAATAAGCTAAATCTATTTACTTTGGAAGAACTTATTCAGTTTGTTGCAATACTATCACGTGAGACTATAAAGGGAAAATGTGTTCTCAAATGTTTGTTTGATGTGGACACACCTTTACGAACCGACTCTTTAAAATCTTTTAAAAACGGTGAGACCTAAATTACTCGAGACTAAAGAAAATAGAACAGCGAGTACAAGTCCTTCCAGCTCCAAATTGAGACTAAGAAGAACCAAGCCTCATAAGCTGATGGTCTAAGAGCTATGGAAAAGTTTGAAAACTGTAAACTTCCCCTAAAGTGATTTATAAACTAAGAAAGACTAAACAGCGTTTTATAATGGGGAATAAGAAACCGCGTGGAATTTAATGCTTCGAAAGCCTAATACTGTCTTGTATCGTTAAAGCGAGATATACTCCTGTGCCATTATCCATATATGGCACTTTTATCGAGGAGACTGAACATCTCGATATTCTCGGTATGTGAATCTCTAACCACCTTTTGTGGAACGATCACATACGCTATGTCGTCAAAAATGCTGCAAGATGTTTGGCTTTTCTAAGACGATGCAAGAAGTTTTTCTCCCCCTCTGATCTGGCTGTTATCTACAAGACTTATATACGTCCAAAGCTTGAGTATAACACCCACATCTGGGATGGTGCTCTTGCAACTTACTTAAGTCTCTTGGAGAGTATTTAAAGTAGGGTAATTAGATTGATTGGTAAAATTACCATCATAAGATCATTTACGTCGCTTGAACATCGTCAAAATGTTTCTTGTCTCAGCCTCTTTTACCTTTATTTGAATGGTTTATGCTCTAAAGAAATAGCAAGTTGCATTCCTCCCCATAAACATTTCAACCGTAAAACTCACGCTTCTATAAATGCCCATCAATATACCCTCGAGCCCAACTTCGGTCGTAATGTCAAGTACAGAGATTCGTTCTTTAGCCGTACTTTGCGAATGTGGAATACCTTGCAACACTCTGTTTTTCCCAGCAATTGAAATATTCAGGAATTCAAAACGAATGTGCAATTTATTATTCTGTGTTCAAAAGGTAAAAGCTTTTAAGTCTGTTTGTACAGTTTTTTAGAAAGCGGATTTTTAAGTTGCAATATTTGTTTAAAAACAAATTAGAAGGATATGAAGATATAGTTTTAAGTAATTTTGCCTTCAATGATACAATTATTTAAATATTAAAATTAAATATGTTAACACATCTTAAGTCATTATAAAAAATGTAAATGCAGAACAAATGATTCAATAAGCGGCGGTTTTTGGGTATATTATTGTGACAAAATTCGAAAAAAAACTTAAATTTTAATATTGACACACAACGAACCTTAAATTTGAATGACACACCACAAAGCAGTAACCATCACGCCACTAGGCCTTTAAACAAATGGTTCAGCAACACTTTTTATAAAACATAAAATCATAAAATTAGAATATGAACAAGTATAACAATTATAATATTTGTAACTATTTATTTTTTTCCTTTCGATTTTTTCATATGACGAATATTTAATTTAATTGTTCTATGAATAATTTTAATCTACATTGTGTCCCTATTATAACCTGCTCTCAGGTAAAAGTTCGCTCTAAACTTCAGTGTAACGTGCATTGAATTATGTATTTTTATAATTTTAATAAAAATATATTCAAGGATACAAAAAGTTATGTACCTATGTGTGTAAATGTAATTGTGTACAAAGATATATGTATTCATATATAGAGACGTGAAAATTATGTTGTAACACATGGTGTCTTTCATTGTGCCTGAAGCATCGCACCATATGTGTGACCGTTTAATTATTCCATTTTGTAAAAATAAATAATTTACAGCACGTTAATTTCTCATTCCACAACCCAACATCAGGCGAATTTTTATCCACTTTGTAAAGATTTAAATTTTAAAAATGAAAATAATTCGAAAAAGAAACGTATTCGTCTCTTGTGCATTGCAATCTGACAGGCGTACATTAATCTGTATTTAAAAGTATAACATCAGACTCAAAAACTCTTCTTCCTCCATTTTTTTTTAATGTTGTAGGGTGGTTAACGTCATTTGTTCATTTTCCTTATATAATAATTTCCATGGTGTTATAGTCATTTTTCACAGTAATATGTTTTATATAAGTACAGTACATCACTACATGAACATTTGTTAGGTTTATAGAATTACACGTACATTGGTATATTGTAAAACTTAAAGTATTTTGAGAAAAAAACCGAAGTTACATGAAAATCTTGCAGGCATATAATTTGGAAGCAGAGGCAACAGTAAGATTAAGGCCTTAAAAGAAAATTATGATATACAGAAGTATATGTATGTACATATCCATATGTACTTTATAAATAAGTTTCTTTTTTCGAAAATAAGGATCCAATTTTACGAACCAGTTCCCACGCATATTTTACGGAAAGGAAAATTATAATTGTTTTAGTACAACGTTGACATTTTTACTTGTTCAAAATTTGTGTCACAAATCGAACATTCGAATTTGCTCAAAAATAAACCGATAGATTTTATTAAATTTTCGCTAAAATTTTGTTTCTTAATTTGGCTTCTTTCAATATAAACAAAAAGTTTTCACTGAACCAAAAACATACGTAAATACAATACAAAATTTTATTGGGCCAATAAAAAAGTTAATAAATATTTGTCCAACAAACAGGTTTATTGGGCCAAGAAACAAGTAACCTTGTTTGTTGAGCCAATAAACTTGTTTGCTGAGTCAATAAAGTAGTTTAATGAATTGGAAAAATTAGTTTGTTTTTTGTTTGGAAATAATTATTTGCTGAGCCAATAAATTATTTCGTTGACTCAAGCAAAATTATTTGTTGAGCAAATGAAGTAGTTTATGTATTTGGAAATATATCCTTGGCGCAATGAGTTTATTGTGACACTAAAAAAAAATGATATTATTAAAAAAGTTTATTGACATTTAATAAATAGGTAAATGAGCCAATAAACGCATTTATCAAAGTGAAAAATGTCCTTTTATAAACAAATTGTTTGGCCTAATATATGAGTTTACTGGGACAATAAAAACTTTTATTAATGTAAGGAAAAGTTAATTGATTTTAAAATTTCAATTTTCAATAAACGGCGATTACTTGAGCCAATAAAATGTTTATTGGATTTAACATTTTTTGTAATATCAAGAAATCATTTATTGAGCAATTGACTGGTTTCAATAAACGCTGTTTATTGATATTATAAACGATTTTTTTGTCAGTGTTGTATTGCTAGAGAAGGGTGCCCGCGATATAACCTTTATTTTGTTTTCACAAGAACCAATGAACCGATTTCAATAATTTATTGTTTTTATTTTAAGTTCCAAATAACTGCATACGAAAAATATTTTTTGACAAAAATTAAAAAATATAAACAAATAATTTGAGAAAAAACAGTATTTTTTATTAACATTTAATATTATTGATTTATGTAAAAAATAAACAAATGTGAAAAACTTTGAAATGAAACTTAAAATAAACGAGTTTTTGTTTACTGAGTAGTGGGTATTGTCTCCTCGAACATCTTTTCAAGCTTTAATTCGTTTCAGCATAACTTGAATATCCGAATTATCGCAATTCTCAATCTGACCAGATCTTAGCCAACTTAGTGTCTTGGAAAGAGCAGGATTCTTCCTTATCATTTTTTTCAGTAGATCCCAATTATGATCGATGGGACCCATGCCCGGGATCATAAACATGACCATGCCCTACTTTTTTTGTAACTCGCTGTATTCATAAACAGACTCTTTGGATACATAAGTGACCCAGTCGTGCATATTATTAACTTCCAATATGAAGTTATTGTGATGGGTCAGATTTGTCAAATTGAAAATTTTGACACTTTTCGACGATTAAAGGCCGCTAGAGTCGAAATAAGAGATTTTTAGAGAGATGACTGTGGGTGCGTGTGTACGTACGTTCGTGACGTATTTTTTGTAGTCCATAGCTCAAGAACCAGTAAAGATATCGACTTGCTATCCAGATAATAATGCAGAAAGATGAAGAAAGGGCTCTCAAGATAATTGCGTGGGCAGTTTTTTTTACCATAAACGTTTAAAAAAAGGTGAACATTTTGGTCGACCCTAAATATCTTACGAACCAAAAACGCTAGAGACTTGAATTAAATTTTATAAAATATATTGTAACGTGATACCAAACAAATTTATTTTTTGAAAAAAAATCCAATTAACGTTTTTTTTATCACTCAAAAAAACTGAAAGAAAAATTGTCACCTTGAAAATTTTACGAATACAAAATGATTTTATCTCCAACAAAAAATAGCGTTTTTAACAACATCTGGTAAAATTTTGAGAAAAATCTAATTTCCAGTTTTTTTTTTTTATAAAAAATAAAAACCAAAAAAAAAAACATTGCTCGAAGTTGGTAAAAATTGTTTTTCGACTCAAATATCTTTTCAAAAGTTGTAGGTAATGGCTTCAAACAAATTTTATCTTATAAGAAATATTGCTTTCAACATTCAGTAAAATTTTGAAAAATTGAATTGACAGTTTTTGTACAAAAAATTAAAAACCTAAAAAAAAAATTAACAAAAGTTGGTAAAAATTGTTTTTCGACTCAAATATTTAAAAAAAAAAATTAGATTATTAGAATATTGTTTTAAACAGTCGGAACAATTTTAAGAAAAATTTAACTGACATTTTTTTTACGAAAAATAAAACCTAAACAAAAAAATTAATTATAGTTGGTAAAAATTTACTTTCGACTCAAAAAGCTTTTAAAAATCAAAAATATTGTCTTCAAACACTTTTTATTTCACAGGAAATATTTTTTTGATATTCAGTAGTTTTTTTATAAAAATTAAATAGTCAGTTTTTTTTTATAAAAAAAATAAAATTGATGTTCGGTTCTTGATATCTCTCAAATTAATTTCATTCATACAATTTGTAGAAATTTAAGAAATGCTACTTAAGTTGGTACAAATTTGTTTTCGACCAAAAATCTATTTAACAAAACTATATTTTCAAACTAAAGTATTTCTTTATATGAAAGTTATTGTTGGTAATTTTAAAATTTTGAAAAATAATTCAACTGAGGACTTTTTTTAACATAACACGAAAACCTAAATAAATAAATAAATTGGGTGGCGAAACAATCCGTTGACAAAACAATCCCTACATCAGATGAGCCTATTCTGTTCATGTGGGTGCCCAATTAGTTCTGACCCATTGGAATACCTTTTAGTAAAGACATCTGAGGCCTACTAATTTGCAAAAGGAATTTTGTTTTACGTTTGGAAACTTTTTAAATTTCAAGAGATGCCCACTTAATGTTTCCGATTTCAAGAAATGTTGGTGGATGTGTTCATTTACTAGCTCTATTCGCCTGTACATCATTAATGTCATACCATACGGATGTTTTTTGGTCAATTTGTCTGCTTTCCATTAAAGTCAATATCAGAATGCCCTGAGGTAACAGCAAAGCTCTTAGTGAAAGAGGCAGATATAGCCTTGATTGCTGCTTGGCTGCTTTTCGGGAGGAAGAAAAAAAACCCGAATTACTAAAGAAATTCCAGAATTCAGTCAGTAGTCTTGAAAAACGTGTTTAAAAATTTGGGTAAAACATTGAAGGCTTATTTGAAAGCTAAGGGCAAACAATTAACAGATATTGTATTCATACCTTGTTTACAAATTTAATTTATTTTGGTTGATTTGGTTTATTCTCAAACACCATGTACCATTATCTATTGTAGAACAATTGACGAAATACGAACTTGTTTTTAATTTACACATGTGTAAAGGTACGACTCTATGAATTTATAGGTATGAAATAAAATTAATTTTTAAATTTTAAATCTGAAATGATGCAAAAAGAACCGTCGAATTTTCGAAGTCAAGTATTAAAAGTATTATCAAAACATTAAACTTTTTGACTTGGTCAGACTCATAACTCAGAAAAATTGATGGGCTCATTATAAATACAAAATTATAGGGATTGCCAGTGTTGATACCTTAATAAGCAATGTGTTTATAGCTTAAGGAAAGTTATCACATCCATATAATGTGTATCGAGTTGTCAACTTCATTAATTGTCTTCTTCACTTTTACTTCCTGTTTACGTCTTTCTTTTTAATTTAACTCTCTAAGATAAGGACGTCTTTTAATAAAGTTATCCTATAAAACCAAATAAATCGCTTGTTTCTTTAAACAGGTTATGGGCCCAGGATATTTCAAACATCCCATTTAATATCAAGGTTTTGATATTTTTAATTTTTTTAAATCAAGAATATTTTCTTGTTCGTTTTGTTTCATCGAGTCTACAGAACATAACCTCAACAATGAGCACGAATATTCATGGACGCATCCAACTCTTCAATGGATAAAATTTTGCTTCTTGGAAGCCACAAATGGAAGCAATTCTTCATAAAGCGAGGCTTACTACGTTTATGGAGCAATCCCTAGACCGCAGGATGCAGGTGAGCAAACAAATTGGGATGACAAAGATATGGATGCAAGGGCGGAGTTACTGTTGGCGATGGAGCCAAATATCGTGTCGCTAGTAAAAGATAAATGGCTATCCAAAGAAATTTGGGACTTCCTAGGTGAGACCTACGATGCAAGGGATCCAGGCAGAAGGCGGAAGAGTTCAGGCGTCTCATTAACATGAAGATGGAAGTGAACCAGAGGATGGATGAATATATCCGTGAATTCAAAACGACTGTCAGCAAACTGCAGGAAATGGATGCAACTCTCGATAAGGATTTATTGGTAGTTGTTCTTTTGGATGGACTGTCCGAAGATTACCGAGATGTTCAAGCAGCTTTAGACGCCCAAAGCAAGTACCAGGAGGTCGATGTCGTGTGCACGAGACTTTTAGAGGTAAGCGATCGTAAGAAGGATAGAAATGGGCAACATCAGGAGTAGAGATGTACGATTCGTAGAAGAGGAGTCCAATCATACCGACAATGGTGAAGGAGTTCTACCAAACTACTATGTTTTTGATATTAAACAGCCTAAAAGTGATGTTCCGGATTTTAAGGACCTAAAACAACAACCAACTGAAGCGAGTCAAGAAGTGCACCTGGAGGAATCACCTAAGGCGGAAACTGCAGAGCAGGTAACAAGTGATGGAGAGCAAGTCTACAGCGTTGGAGTCGACCCTGTAAATATTAAACAGCTGGAAAGCAATGAACGTCAGGAGGAGTGGTACAGTGCCATGAAAGAAGAGTACGTTAATACGAAATGGAACCTGGGTGTTGGTGGACAGGCCAAATAACCGGCAGGTAATTAAGTCTAAATGGGTTTTTCAAACCAAATATTTTGCAGACGGTACAGTAGAGCCAAGAAAAGCCAGGCTGGTGGCCAAAGGATTCGACCAGATTCATGGGGTCGACTATACGGACACGTATTCCCCGGTAGCCAACATCCACTACATTCGGCTTAAACTAGCAATTGCAGCAGAACACAATCTGAAGTTGTACCACCTTGACTTTTCTGCAGCATATTTGAATGGCGATCTAGATACCGTCATTTTCATGGAGCAGCCGGAAATTTTCAACAACGATGTTGCAAACAAGGTGTGCATGTTGAAAAAGGCGATATACGGTCTTAAACAGTCCGGTCGCCAATGGAACTTTAAGTTGGATAAGACTTTAAAGAATCTCGCATTTAACCAGTCGTCGTATGATAAATGTATATATCATAAAATGTTTAAGAAAACGATCACGATTATCACCGTATATGTTGATGATCTTCTTTTGGCAACAAACAACACCGAAGAATACTCACTGATTTATGTTGCACTATCAAAGGAATTTGATATCCGTGATTTGGGCGAACCAAAATTATGCGTGGGCCTTGAAATCACGAGGAACAAGGGAGAAATCAACGTAAGGCAAATGGGATACATCAACAGTATAATACGGTCATATAATTTAAGTGAAGCAAAACCATCCCGCTTACCATCACAATTCAAACTCATCATTCAAAAGGAACCGACCATCAAAGGTGAAAGTGAGAAAGTGGATATAACAGCATATCGGCAACTAGTGGGACGATTGCTTTACCTGTCGAATTTCATCAGACCAGACATCTCGTACATTGTGAATATTCTTTCTCAACGCGTTAAGGACCCTAGGCGTCAACACTGGAACGCAGCA